>NC_087551.1:33517892-33820922 GCF_036250125.1 Pseudopipra pipra | reverse complement strand
TAGCCCAGCTAAATCCCCTTAATCTTTTCATGCAGTAGTGAAAAGGAACAGCTCTTTGCCCTTGCTTGGAAGGGAGATACTGCACTGTAGGAGACACTTGCCAGGCGTTCAAGTCATGAGTGAAGTTCAGTATTTTCAGACCTTCTGATGCCAGCCTAATAGTGCCCTATGAGTCAGTGCATCTCACAAGGACATAAATACATGTTCCCAAGGCTGCTACCACCCAAATACCTCACCTTAGTCCTGAGCTAAAATCCACTAGCGGCCCATGAGACTTTTCCATGACTTAACTGTATCTCTCTGACACCATTTACCCTCTCTCTTTCGTGCTTTGTAAAATAACCCAGTCCTCCAGGGGCACCCAAGGAGCTGTGGCTTGCATTGCTTCCCCAGCTATAACACAGTGGGGTGAGTCACTCACTACCTGTGCCTTAGTCTCTGGACAGAAAAGCAACATGCTAAATCTGTTGCTCATCTGCTTCAGGCGTTGTGCAGCTCACTGTAAAGCATGGTGAGCCACCGGGGTGGCAGTGCCAGTTCTTGGGGGCAAACTGCTGGGAAGTCACCATCCCACACCATGGCCGTCAGCCTCTGCTCCTGAGGAGCCCTCTACTTGCATATGCTGCTCCCAAGCCCTGGCAGTTAGGGGACTGACTCCCAAAGGGGATTCGAAGTTGGTGTTTGGAGAGAAATGTCTGCTCTTGTTTTACCCTGGGAGTGATGTAGGTGGAAAAAGGCAAGCTCCAAGGAGCTTAACCCTCATTCCCTCCCACATCAATCCTCGGGCCAGGGTGTCTCTGCAGTCACTCTGTTGCCTGCTTCCTTACAGAGCAAGGGCAGCCACTAAGCACACACCAATGGAGCCTTTCGTTTCTCTTTCTAGGCTTCAGCTCAAAGGAAGAATTGAACCCGAAGCCACTGGAGTCCATCTCCCAGGGCAACCAGAGTACGTACTCCAGAATTAATCTCATAATTAAGCCATACCATATTATTAATTACATATTGCTAGAATGCATTCAAATTAGATAGCAAAAGGTAAGTTTTCAAGAAAGCCTATGAAAATCCCAGAACACATTTTTCTCTTGCAGAGAAAGAGCAAGCACTCTTTGCCGACCCCTCTTATACAAGTAATCGGTTTTTGCTTCTACAAGAAAGGAAATAACAGCCAAAATTTAGCTCACCTGGGCAGGGAGATGGTGGCTGCTCACTGCTGCCTCTTCCCAGGCAGTATCAGCTCCATGCTCCTGGGGTGCAGAGCTTCTTCCCTCAGGGACTTTGATGGTGGAAGATGGCAATCCAGTGTGTTGCAGTCAGGGTTAGACAAGCAAGCCCTGCTGACCAGAGCAGACTCCCACGGCTATGCTGTGTGCGGGTACCCTTCCCACAGCAGTGGGTGGGAGGAAAGAAAATCACCTAAGAAAGGGACCTGGCACCTGCCACAGCAAGGAGAGAGTGGGTGCAGAAGGAGCATCAAGGATCCCTCAAGTCCAGTGAGGAAAATGTAGCCTCCCCTACTCTAAAAAGGAAATCTTCTATGCCCTTTATAATTAAAGGCAGATTTGCCCATTAACTTGTCCTTAGATAAGGACCAGAGTTGAAGAAGAAAGAGAAAGCAAGCTCTGAGTGGAGAGATGGGGTTGTCTGCCGCCTCCTCATGAGAAGCCACCTCGGAGAGGGGGCTTCACCCTCCCAGCGGTGCCTGGGTCCTCTTTTGCCCACCCGCTGGCAGCTGAACGCTGACTGGACTCTTTACATTAACTACTGAACCAAATGTCTATATATTCCCAGGCACTCCTTAAAAGTACTTAAAAAGTACTCTTAAGAGTACTTAAAAGTATTCTTTTTCCCTACCAAAGATGTCAAAAACACCTGAAATTGATACAGAAATAAGGCAAAGAAGAAGAAAAGGGGAAGGCTCTGCCCTACAGACCCCATAGCACTGCAGGAAAGCAGAGCTCAGTGCAGCAGAGACACAGGCAAGGACATCTGTGTTTATAGCAGTTGAACTGAGATAAGACACACCAGAAGCAAAATTCTCATCCTGCTGATACCTCTAGGATCATAAAAGCTGTAATTCAGATCTTGCCTCCCTGCAAATCAGAATGTGCTCACCTCCCTATGAAGTACCTTTAGCCTGTGCTCTTGCAGTGTCCCAGCACCAAAATACCCTTGCTGTCCAAACCCTCCCCAGAAATTAAGTCTGTATATAAGTGTATGTAAATCTTTGCATACCAGACCCTGGTGGCTAACAAACTGCCTACTTTCCACATCTAAACCTCCGGTGTAGCTCCCTTTGAAGGACAAGAAATTCAGGAAAACTTGGCCATTAATTGAGACATTTGTTGTGGGTTCCCGACCTTGCCTCACGATCTGCTGTGAATGGACACAGTTCTCAGTCACGGTCCTGTAATTCAGCATTATTAGAATTAGAAAAAAGAGACAGCTACGGGAGAAAAAAATTGAAGGTAATGAGATGGGAGGAAGTTGCATAAGCCAGTAAGAACAATTGGCGCTTTGTAGCCTTCGGGCTACCAAATGATTAAAACACACTAGTTTGGACAGTCTGATTGGTAGGAGGCATCATCACAGGGAAATCAAGAGATAGGGATGACCCAGATGCCGGAAGGGGAAAATGTTAATTAGCGCTCTAGTTAAGCCAAATTTTTATCCCACTCCTGGTCGCACACCAATGATGAACATTTCTCCACTAACTTTCAGAGACATGAAAGCAGGCTGGCAGTGACGAAGACAGCATTTGTAGAAGCACAAAGATGAGGTTCATCTGTGTAATTAAAGGGAAGAGCTTGTTTGGGTGCAGGCATACCTTTTCTAGAACATTGTTTTCAGCCCAGAGAGGCAACACATCACAGCACACTGCTGCTGCTGCTGCACACACAGGTCCACAACAATATGTCAAAACCAGCTTCCACTCAGTTTGAGTACACCAGGCAAAGTCATCATCCCTGATGTGAGCTCCAGTCCAGAATGAAAGTAAGGAACTATTTTCATTCATAAGTGCAGAGTTGTCAGGACTATTGTCAGTAATCTTGGATTGCAATCTGCTTGAAAAGACCCCATGGCTTCCTTCCACTGAGGCACATCCCAGTCATCACACATTTTGGGAACCTCCCTGCCTTCTGAGCAGCATTAACACCATATGTGAAGAACTGTTCCTGTTATGTCTGTTATATCAATTAAGTCCACAGAAATATAACCAAGGAAATTCCTGCAGCTTGTGCTCTGCAGGTGGTCAGACCACAAAATCCAAGGACCATTCCTGGCTTTACAAACTCCCACCACCCCTGGGCTGCAAATAAAGCATGCTGAGCCCCAGCTGTGGCTCTGAGGGCACAGGATACAAGTCAGCTTGCTCTTGCATGGCTGACCTCCCTAGCTGTCAAATCCAGTGCTCCCAGACTGACCCCTGGGAAAAGATTCTTGCCCTTTTGTCACACAGCCAAGCTCAGAGGCTGTTTAGGACAAAATTATGCCAAGAATTGTGTTTACCAGTGAGTAGGACAGACTTGAGCCCCCAGCTGTGATTTGTCCTCGTCAAAGGCTTTTCATAGAGTTTACACAGCAGGACAAATCACTGGATGCAGACATTTTAGGCCTTTGCTACTCACAAGAAGCACAGCTCTCAGAAAGGACTAAAAATATCTTCTGTGTTTCTTTATCTCTCCTCAGACTGCAAGGTTGATTTGTCCTTCTTAATGGATGGAAGCTGGAGCATTGGCAAACGCCGCTTTCAGCTTCAGAAGCGGTTCCTTGGTAATGTGGCTCAAGCCCTTGGCATTGGCAGTGCTGGTCCTCTGATGGGCATCATTCAGTATGGGTAAGAATTTCTAGTGCAGCTACTCCCATTGCCACAGGGCATGACTGCACACTCTGGCAGCTGTAGCTCTATAGCTGATGTGTGCTAAAGGTCTCACTCCAGCTCATACTCAGGAACCAGGTAGCACAGATCAGTCCTACAGCTTTTGTGTTGTATGTGAAGCAAAACACTGATACTTGCTCTCATTTCTTCTTTTAGTGATGACCCTTCCACAGAATTTAACTTAAAAACTTATGCCAACTCCAAGGACCTAAGAAACGCCATTGAGAAAATTCAACAGAAAGGGGGACTTTCCAATGTTGGTAGGTGATGGGGCTGCTTACACATCCTCAGCTCAGGAAGGACTTCAGAGCCTGGGCTATAGCGAGCCCATACCTCCTCTTGGGGTACAGAGGCTGTGACCAAACAGTGTTCAGTGCTAGGACAGTGCTGGTGAGAGGGCACTGCTCCCACCATGACCTGCATGTGTTGGTCCAGGGCACTGCAAATCCATTGCAAGTGGAGAGGATAGACCTATCTCCTTGTGGGCAGTTCCCATTGTACTTTGGGAATCCTTGCTAAATCAGGTCATCATCCCAAGCTTCTCTGGGAGGGGGTTCAGCGCAGGAGGGCTCAGGAAGCACTGGCACTGAAAGCAACGACCTCCCTTCCTCTCATGCAGCCATGGAAACTGCTTTCCCCAGCTGTCTGCAGCCTCCAGTGCTTGAGTCAGCCCTCTGCTTACCATTTCATGGGATATTATCAGGCAGAGTGCTTCCAGATCTGTAACTCCCCAACTCCTCTTTTATTCCAGGGAAGGCACTTTCATTTGTTAACAAAAACTTCTTTTTGGATGCTAATGGAAACCGAGGTGGAGCACCCAATGTGGTTGTAGTGGTGGTGGACGGGTGGCCGACGGACCAAGTGGAAGAGGCCTCCAGGCTGGCCAGAGAATCAGGGATCAACATTTTCTTTGTCACTGTTGAAGCAGCTGCTCAAAATGAAAAGCAGAATGTTATTGAACCGAACTTTGTGGACAAGGTATTTAGTAGGCTGGATCTGGCCAGGAGCTTGGGTCTGACTATGTTTTCCAACCTACTTAATTCAGGGCATTTCCATTTCCTTCTTACCCTTATGGTTATTTCTTGTCCTGCTTGTATGTACTGTCCTGAGGTCTCCTGTACAAAAAGCCAGGCAGTAATGCTGAAGTCAGAAAGGGGATGAAGTTCAGTAAAGTTCTGGTTTGAGGTACATCATGGGGCTTTTGACCGACTAAACATTGGCACACAGCTGCAGTCATAGAGGCGAGAGGTTTTCCAAATATACAGTAGCATGACAAAGCAAAATTGCAGCCTGAGCTTTCCATGAGTCTCCTGTTGTGCATTTCCCCCTCAGCAAAGGGTGAGAAGCCCTGTCAGCCTAATGCCAATGTTGCATTTACAAACAGGTCCCATACAAGTCAATGTTGGGACAGTCGCAACATAGGCACATCTTAGTTTTTCATCTATACTGGGTAACTCAAGCATTTTGTTTCCACTGTTGATGGAGATGATTTTTCAGTTATTTGTTTCTGCTGCTTCATGGTAGCTCTTAGAAAAAGAGTAAGCCCCTGCCATGTGCAGCCAAAAACGAGAATGCAAGCCTTGATCGATTTGTATTTGGCACCAACAGTAGCTGCCTGCTCAACAGTGCTTCAGGGCAAGCTGGCACCCAGTTACAGCAGGAGATATCTACCAAGTGCCAGAACAGGCTGGACTCAGGAAGCAGAGTTTAGTTATCCGGTGTTTTCAAAAAACAGATTCCAATCTGAGCTGGGTTGCTCTGCCATGAATCATTCCCATGAGTTTCAGAGCTGCTCCAGAGAGCTGCATTGTCTCTGGTCAGCATTTAATTTGATTGTAGTCTCATTTGCATTTAATATTTTTAAGAGAGCAAAACTACAGTGAGTGTCTGCAAACCCGCCAGGGACACAGCAGAAGTGGGAGTAGAATGGACTCAGAATAGGAAGGTAAAGAGGGAATGGTGACTTGATACTGCTGCATCGTAACACTAAAATAGAAGCAAGACAGGAAGAAGAGCAAATGAGGGCAGCACACTGTGAGGAGCCCAGACTGGAGGGAACTATAACTTCCTTGGAGCTGTTAGGCTTTATGCAAGTGCCTTGGCCTTTTAATATAGTCAGATACACACACCATCACTAAGTTGATAGATAAAGCCTGGCTTAACAAAATATTTTTATCCAGAGACCTGAGGCATTAACATTTATAAGGCATTAAAGCCAAGGACAATTTGATCCAGCCTGTTCACACCACTTCTTTCCCCGTCCCCCCACTTGACTCTTCCCACTTCCTCTTCTGTGCCTCCCCTACTTCCTACCCACACTCACCTGACTCCCACTACAGAAGCCTCCCACAGATCTGGCCTCTATGAGTGTTTACTTATAAAAGTTAATGATTTTTTTGTTTATTTTTTTACTATTTGGCAGAGTCAATACAATGGGGAATCTTGATAGACTATTTGCATTTTTCACCAAAATTGCCTGCGTTTTTCTGCTTAGAAGGGTATGAGCCCAGGATAACCCAAATTAAGTGCCAGGTTTCACTTCAAGATAGTAGGGTTTGTCAGCAGGCAAAATTTTCCTTGTTGCCCTGAAAAATGGGAGCTGAAGTTGCTTCCCAGTGAACACACAGGCTCCTATAATGTCATTGGAGACACGCTAACAGAAGCTCTGTGATTTGGATGCTTTTCCTGTGAACAATGTAACTCATGTAAAAAAGCTGGACAGATGCCAAACTTGCTTATTACATTTCTTTCACTACTATAACACCAGCTCCATCCCACAGCTTTTAAAAAAAGGCAGGAAAAACTTTCACATTACACAAGTATCTGTGATGTTACATTGACATCATTGCGCAGGGAAGCAGATGGTGACTGGAGGAGTGGCCATTTCAGACTCTAGCATTGCTCTTTCCAGGAGCCTATATTTACAATTTAGCTACATACCCCAGCAGAAACAGGCAGACTGAATTTCCACTGCGTTCATCCTTGTGTTGCCTTGCAGGCGGTGTGCAGGACAAATGGTTTCTATTCCATCAACGTGCCCAGCTGGTTCAGCCTACACAAGGTGGTCCAGCCCCTGGTGAAGCGGGTCTGTGACACCGACCGGCTGGTTTGCAGCAAGACGTGCCTCAATTCGGCCGACATCGGTTTCGTCATCGATGGCTCCAGCAGCGTCGGCACCAGCAACTTCCGCACAGTCCTCCAGTTTGTAGCCAACATCAGCAAGGAGTTTGAGATTTCAGACACGGACACCCGTGTCGGGGCCGTTCAGTACACCTATGAGCAAAGGCTGGAGTTCAGCTTTGACAAGTACAGCACAAAGGAGGATGTGCTGAGTGCCATTAAGAGGATCAGTTACTGGAGTGGTGGGACCAGCACGGGAGCAGCCATCAGCTACGCCTCAGAGCAGCTGTTCAGCAAATCCAAACCCAACAAAAGAAAGATCATGATTCTCATTACAGATGGCAGGTCTTACGATGACGTCAGCGTGCCGGCCATGGAAGCTCATCGAAATGGTAAAGCTCCTCTGTCACTACCTGCTCTCCCCATGTTTCTCAGCATTTTTCCAGATAAATGCAGTTTGTTATGATATGACAGCACCAGAAGAAACTTTATGAAAGAAGAGTAGTACTTCACCCTGGGGTCTCTTTAAGCTCTAACAAGATCAGTAACTGTTTGATATCTGAATAAGGAACTTCAGGGGGAAAAAATAATCCCATAAATCATTGCAAATGCAGCTATGTCTAGGAGATCTCAAGGGATTTCTACTGTCTTAGTAACATACGACTCCTTTGGCTTTCCAGTCAGGATAGTCATATCTTCCAAAACATTTGCACTGGAATAAGACCTTGTTGTTCAGGAGCCTGTTGTTTAGACCCAGAACAAAAGTTTTACTATTGTTTAAGCCTTTTTGTTGTTGGCGAAAGGTACTTCCAAAGCACAAATTAGACCTTTCTTTCAATTTGAAAATACCGCTTTTATACAAAGAGAGCACTCCAATTCACTGTCCACTTTTTTGTGGCCTGGAAACTACATTTGCAGTATTGGTATTAAATTAAATTTAATGCAAAGAAAACATTTATGCTTATTCTAAAATATGGGTTTCTTTCCAGGAGTCATTGCTTACTCCATCGGAGTTGCTTGGGCAGCCCCAGACGAACTGGAAGCCATTGCAACAGATCCCCATAAGGAGCATTCCTTCTTTGTGGATGAATTTGACAACCTCTATCGCTATGTTAATCAGCTCATACAAAACATTTGCACAGAATTTAATTCCCAGCCACGGAACTGACGGACTCAAGCAAGGCAGGACCCTTGGGCACCATGCTGAAGGCATGTCAAGTGCCACAGGAATAATGCCAGCCCTCAGTACAAGAAACACTGAAGGTGTTTTCCTCTGGCACTTTCTAGTCAGCAAGATTGATTGCAGCTCTGTCCCTATGCATGCTCTGTGTAGACTATTGATTTTTTTTTTTTCCTTGCAGTCTTCAGAAACTCTGATTTGGATGGATAGCAAAAGAGGCAGTAAACATGGAGGAAATAAATGCAGCAGTTTGAAAAGCTGCTTCCAGAATAGAGCCCCAGCTTGCCCACTTCTCACCTCTGAACATACACAAGCTCCTAACAATGCACCACCTGCTCCTTGAAGCAGCCAGGTCCCTTCAGGGAGTGGCCATGCTGCTGAGCAGTAGAAGCACCTCTGTTGGCATTGCCCACCAGATGACACTCAGATCAGGGCTGAAATATCAGACCACAGCTCAAATTTGAGTACCTTCTTAAAAACAGGCATTGCTTAAAAACAGCATATTGCTGTCTTGCCAGCAAGTCAAGCTTCAGCTACTGTAAACTCAAGCACTGAGATTTATTGAAACCCTGGGAAACTGGAAGACAAGTGAGAGGAAAAGGTCAAGATCTGGGACCATACAACCCTTTGTCAAGTCCAATAAAGCCCCAAATCCATAAGGCAGCCAACATGCAAGAACTGGAATCTAGTCTCCTTCAATACTGCATTAATATTTGATTTTGAGAAGTGTCTTGCCTCCTTAACTCTCTTCCTCTGCTCTTGGGTGGCTCAAGGTCTGCAGGACCACAGGAAAGTTGCCAGGACAGAGAAGACTCTGAGAAAAAATGTGGGTTTAAGTTGCTCACACTCAGAAAAGCATTTGAGACCCACCATTCTGTTGTTAAAACACTGCTCAGAACAGCTTACAGCAGTCTGTAGTGTAAGGAGAGCCATTCTGTATTATATACTGGGAAACACAGCATTTCAAGCATTTACAGACACCCTCTTCCAAATTTGGGATAGACTTATGTTTTATGGATTGATTTAAAAATGTAGATACTACAGCCCTGGATCAGTTAAAACACACAGTGGTTTCTTAAGTGAAGAACTACCCCTATCACTAGTCAGTGAGGACTGACACACTAGGAGGACCAAAAGAATCACACTTTAATTAGGAAGCAGCAGTTGCTGGTTATGTTCCATCCAGTATCATTTAAGAAAATATGTTCATTAAGCAAGATTATCAAAGAGTCAATAAAAATGTATGTGTTCATGTACCTTATGGCAATTGAAGCCGTGCCGCATTAGGCTTGTGGAACTAACAGGAAATGGGAAGAAATTAAAACTTAAATTTCACATATTACTTGCAAATCAAGCTTTTAACAGTATTTATAGTTTTAATAACCATGACCCAAGATATTTATTAGCCACATAAAAATTTAATTGAAGTTAACTGCCGTAAGGGAAACTCCTTTCTGTCGGCAAAAGTAGCACAATCTTTTAAACGGTTATGTTTGGAAATGTGGATGAAAAAAGTGCCAGTTAAATAAGCATAATGCAAACTAGTGAAACCAGCAGATTTTGCATGATCCCTCTCGTGTGGTAACATAAGCCAGGCTGGGGTCCTCTCAAGAGGTAATCGAAAACAGTCCTGGATGAAACAATGGTTTTACACAGGGAAGGTTCAGATCTTCCTCTTAGAAAAAAAACATTCTTAGAAGAACATCATCAATTCAACAATGCCACCCAGACAGAAGGTGCAGGCCATTGCCAGCTTCCAAAAAAAAAATCAAAATAAAGACATACAATATATTTGTACGCAGAATTTTTAACACTAATCTGTGCTGCTGCACTTCCACAGCAATAGTTTCTTGGCTTGAAGAAATGATTAAGAAGAGAGTTATGTATGAGCAGAGTAACTCCTAATACTTCCCATCTCCCACCTCCTCACTACTGTTTGGCTGAACACATCTTTCTCTGTCAACAAGGGACATTACACGGGCTGGACAAAACTCAAAGACATGAACTGAATTTAATGAGGACTTCAGTTCACACACCAGATTTATTGTCTGAAAACCACTTGCTTGGGGCTCGATTTGGGGCTAGCTGAGAAAAAGACCTAAGTCTTAACTTATACCTACTCTTAATATTGTGGCTTAATTTTTAATGCAACAATTTACCACCACATATTCTTCTCCATACTGACCGTACAGTTGTGGCACATAAAACTGGTACCCCACAGAGACTCACCAGTATTTCATTCGTGCTCTGCAAAAAGCACAGCAATGATGGCTAAGATATTAGGAACAGCTAGAGCCATACATGTTCTTTAGGATATGCATAAGGGATATATGCATATAGGATACAACTTCTTCCTAAAGCTTAAACCTCAAGCAATGACAGTAAACTTTCAAGAGCTTTTTCACAGGGAAGTTGCAGAGCTATCTTATGTCAAGCATTTATAATGGGCACTTCAGGGTTTGTTATTGTTTATATGGTTTATCTTAAGTTTACAGAACAACTATGGTGCTCATTTGCCAATGTGCCTTTTTATTTACTTCTTCAGATGACCTTGAAATTGTTGGATCTCAAAGTGTGAAAGTGGTTTAATTCGACTCTCATCTAAACTTAGATGTCTTATTCATAAACATTGTAAACTTAAGCAGAAGCCTCAAAACTTGTAAGAATACACTCTTCCATTAACAAAAGCAACATACTCCTCTTAACCTTTACCTCATAGCAATCAAATTACTTGCCACCTACAAAAGTCTCTAAATACTGTTTTATTAAAAAACAAGATAACTTACATATATATCTTGATAAAATAAATGTTCAAGGAGGTATACTTGTTTCAGGAAAGCAGCAGAACTCCTTCTGTAACATATACAAGCTATTTTGAGCTTATCTATATAAGTTGCTATATCTTTTGCAATAAAATTGTCTTAAAGGCATATGCAGTGCACGTCATCTCATATGGGGTTAAAAAATAAACACCAAATACGGCCTATGCCATTTTAGTTTCTGAAGCACAGCTGAGGTGATTACTGCATTATGGAAGATTGGCAAAGCCCCAGGTGCTTCAATATCCTTTTATATGCTCAGATGTAAAAAAATCCTTACAGTGAGTTTTCTCAAAGTTATTTGTCAGAGGAATCTGTCATTGAAGCAGAGTCTAATGACTGAAAGGCATCAAAGACATAAGTATTTTCGAAAGTCTGCAAGATCATGTCTTATTTGGAACTAGACTTCCTTTGGAAGCTGAAAAAAATAAACCACAGAGTTTCTACACACTTTCTAGAGGCAGGACTGAATCAAGAGAGAATCTAGATGTCCAGCTGCTTGATGCTGGGCTACTCAGTTTCAGACGCCTGACCAGTGCAGTGGAACCTGCTGTCTGACAGAGGCATCCCAGAGAAGGGTACAAGACACGTCCTACCCAGGACGGGGAGCTGTCTGAACTAGTCACTGGATACCCATTGTAGAAGGTGTTTTCTGATCATCCTCTCCCTAAGAAATAAGTGTTTTTGCACTCAAGAGTTGGGCTGATGGTTTATCAGTGCTCAGCAGTCACAGTGCAGAACACCCACCTAGAAATAAATACTGATGCCCATGCTCTGGAAGCCTCGGCAGAGCTCAACCTCAGCACCTCTTGCCTCTAACTCCAGCATTAGCCACTCACATTCTCAGTGAGACACCAAATTCAATTAAAAGTTCACCAATCCCTTCATAGACAGGTAACTCAAAGTCCTGTTTCCCAGAGGGGGACACTCAGCACTTCTGCTGTCACTGTGCCACCCTGCACAGAAAGTATTGCCCCCTGTGTGCACTTTCCTGCTTCTCAGCTGTTGCTGTTTTGCTGGTTCAGCAAGAGGAAGGTTTCTCCATAGCTGCTGCTGACAGGTGGGCAGAGAAGCTTCTCCTTTCTCCTTGCATGCCTTCCCCTATGGCTCTCCAGCACGAGGGAAGCCATTCCAGTAACCAGGAAAAGCTCTGGGGTTAAGTATGCAGCCAGGACCAACCCAGTCTAAACATGCTTAGTGTATTGAACATCTTACCTGTAAACTCCACAGTAAATTATTCACGTTATCTACTCAGCAAGTCAAAGCGAGCAGTAAATATCAAGAAATATTACCTAGACACCAAACTTAAGTTAGTCTTCTGTGGTATACATACCTTAAATTACTTCATGGTTCAGCGAAGTCATATCGTTCCTCTATTTTTGTCTGCCCATGAGCAACATTATGGAAACAGTTTGATCCCTTTTCTTATTCATTCCCATCTAATTTTTAGAAGTCTTAGTCAGTACCAGGCCATCTACATTTGCCAAGTCACCTACATACTGCAAATGTACATCTACACAGCTCAGTGCCTCAAATTCCTCAAGGTAATCTTTTTTTCCTTGTTAAAACTTAAACTGGGTGGGGGGTGTGTGTGTGCGCAATATTACGCGTTTTAGCGCTGCATCAGCCACACTGTTCACAATCAACTGCGCCAGTCATATTGAATGGCAAGAGACATAAGTGTTATCTTTCTTAATACCAGTTTAACCCCTTCTCCGATGTGTAATAAAAACTCTGATAAGTTCAAGAACTCCAGCACTCACAGAAATGACTTCTTTTTAAGCACAAGGAGAAATGGTAGAAGTTTCACTGTATCACCAAATATAGTCACTTTTCTCACACCCAAATCATCACGGGAACGTCTTGTTCATAGGCAAACCCATAAGCATGTTAGGAAGGCCTCCCATGTGGAAGGATCACTCCTATGTTGTTCCCAAAATTGTCTTTCCCACTACCTCAGGAATCTTCTACTGACCCTCTCTGGAGGCAGAACACGGGGGGGAATGCAATTGTATTGTCAATTCATAAAGCAATTCCTCCTTTCCTATGAGGCAGGAAGATGAGTAGGACCAAATCAGAAGGGTTATTTTACACCTACCAAGAAGATGAGATAAGAACTTCGCTTATCCCACCTACAAGCTTAGAAAAAAATAGGATGGACTCACTAACAACAAGTTGTTCTGCTCAGTTCTGTGTAGGTTCCCATACCACCCCCTCACAGTGCCATTCTGAGCACCTTCCTGTAGCAACATGACTACCATCTGTGATGTGTGGTTTGCTCTCCCTCATCCTCTCCCCAGGGGCAGAACCACACACTTATTTTTATTTTAAATGAATGCTGTCCTCAGGAAGTGTACTGTGTCTGGCTGCGATCAATGCACCGCTGACAGACCAGCTCCTGCACAACAGCACCACACCCACGCTGCACCTCTGCTCACCCCATATTCACCTAAGCACATGGAAAGACGTGGGGTGCCAAACAGTGCTAATTTGGCAGAGCAGTACAAAACCAAGACATATGGAGAACAGAAATACTGAGGCATTACTGTGAACGGTGAGACATCGCACAGTTCCATAGGAAGTTCACATGGAGTTACCTCAAGCCCTTACAAACACGTCTCCTTGTCTTAGTCTGAGTGCCCCTCCCCCTCCTAGCACATGCTCCAAAACCACACACGTCTTATGCAAAATTATGAACACAATGCAAAATGTTGAAAAATAGTATTTATTAGCACCCAATTTACATAATTATATGGTACAAATGACACTTACTTGCTGCTGCAACATTAAATAAAGCTGTTCTTAAAAACCATCTTTTATTTCTGGAAGTCCATGTGATTTTGCTCAGCACAGAATGCGGGTACAGTACACAGATACCCCACTTCACTATTGTCATACCAATACAAATACCTGCATGGTTACCTCAATGAGGTCTCATTTTAAACGGCACACTAACATAAGTAGATCTATATAATTTTAATGACAAAATATTTATTTTACTTATTCAGGCAAGTGAATGTAGCTTTAAATATAACCTATCCAAAAAGTTTCACAAAATATGGATTGCAGTGAAAAAGAGAAAATTCAGGGCTGCAGTTGAGAAGCTCAAAATTATACTGGTATATTTCAAAATAATTTCCCTCTGAATTTTATATCTTTGCCATTTTAGATATTTATCCAGGATTCTAAACTACTGAATTTTAGTAAGAAGTTTAATATTAAGTGTTTGAAAAGGGATTTTCATTTAAAGCAAAAATTTATACTTATAATAATAAATGCTTAACAAATCTTCAGAGAATGAATCACTTCTTCACTTTTCTCATCTCCCATGATTAAGAAGCCTTTTCAAAATCATGAAGTATATTACAGTTATGGATGCTTACTCTCAAGGAAACAATTTCCTTCACAAATTAGAAAACAGAACTTCTTACTTAAAAAAACATCCACTTTTGCAAGACAGTGCCATTTAAACAAGGTAATTTCATGGTACTGAAATTCTGACACAGCCTTGTACTGAGCCATACACAAAAAACTGACAAGCAGACTATTACACAAAGAGTAAGTATTTCTCATTTGGATTCAACCTTTTGCAAGACGTTTGAAGCCCAACATTGTTTCAAAGTACTCATTCAAAACTGGCATACAAAATCATAACCTCAACATAGTTCTGAAGGGGAGTCCTAATTTCCCTTAGCTGTTTATATATCATCCACAATAGCATTTTCATACCAACTATCTGTCATGGAAGTGACCCAAACAGAAGAGGAGCCACTGTAATCACTAACATTTAAGTGGTTATCACCTGTGGTAACTTCTCCTAAAGAGAAGTGTCAGGTTCAATAGTTATTTCTTGTAGAGAGGAAAAAAGTATATTAATATAAGTAACAACAACAAAAAAATCTGAACTACAGTCCATACGGCAAAAAAACTTTTCTTTTTTAACCTGACAGTCAATTGAAGATAATTATGTAAAATACAATGCAGATAGTTTATAAGCTGACAAATGTCAACAGAAAAACTTACAGCAACAAAAGTCATCTTATCATGGAGTTCCTTCTCCAAGTTCTTTTTAGATGCACTATACAAGGAAAACATAGCACAAGACCGCTTTTCAGTCTGCTTGGGCTATAAAGGTACAAGAAATTATTAGCTAACATGCTCAGTTTTCATTTCCAGAACAAGTGCTAACACATATGAGACAGTTTACAAAACCGATGCATGTCTGTAAATGTCCAACTGCAAGGAAACAATTCCAGGAGCCATACATCTGAAAACAAGCTACATCCAAAAAGGACTATATCTTAATGACAGGAAGAATAAAAAAATAAATTCTTAATGGAAAAATATTAGCTTGAAGTCCATTGTTTATCCCTTATACAATGTTTTTGGCTGCTTTTAGAAAGTAATCAAAAAATAATGAATATATTTGGCTTGGCAACAAGTTATCCTTTCCCTTTCAGAATAGTACAAATCCAGCTGCATAAATCTTTTCTCAACATTTCAGTCTAATACTGTGGTGTGAGGATCAAGGGTTTCTCGAAATAGCCAGGAAGTAATTTTGGGAGCCTGCAATTCAAACCCAGGGAACGCAAGGAGACTGGCCTTGAGGACCATGTCAACACAAGGCTTTGAGCAGCTTAAAAACACACACGTGGGCATGGTTTAAACACCTGTGTGATCTCCCAGGATCACAGCGTGGCTTGGCAGCACAAGCAGGGCAAAACTAGTTTAACACACAATACCACAATCCACACTTAATCAGAAAGAAAGTTGGGCTAAAAAGCATATATTATTAAATATCTTTTTAGCTCAGCCATAGTTCGGATCTTGGAATCTAGAAACGCATCTCCTGGCAATGAACCAGCTGGGACTCACAAATTTTACTATTCAACTGGATTTAAGCTTTCTGTAGTGGAATTCAGATTCTAAAAAACATATGATATCACACTTTGTAAGCTTTCACAAGTGACTACAGAGCAGCAAAGCTAAGTCAGCAGGTAGGGTAAGAGATAACTCATTAGAATTAAATGAACTAGGAATAAGGAGGTACAAATCAGTCTTTTGGTGGTGAGAGGGGTAGGGCTGAAGCTGAAACTCCACAACTCTTCCAAAAAAACGCTCCGAGAGAAAAATCAATAGACTTTTATGAAATCTACCCTGCAATAAGAGCTCACTGAGATTTTAAGATTCTCCAAAAACGTAACCTCAAAGGAGGATTTAAGTGGGAAGATAAAAAAAAAAGAGATCAAAAGGACAGGTATCCTGCACAACAGGTGTGTTCACTAGCACAGGCAGAGACATTAGTTTAAAGGTCGTATTTCCAACCATCCTCCCTGCTGGGAAGAGTCCCACCAGCTAAACAAGATCACTTGCCTGAACAAGGACTATTTACACAAAAGTCATCCTAGTCCCTCCCTGTTCGTTTGCTCTTTTTCATGTAACACCACCTCTTTTACAACAGGGGTTGTTTCTTATATAAAAACCCTGATATAACTGGATGGATCAACACTGGTTTCCAACAGTTTCTTTGCTGCTCAGTAGAAACATGGCAGAGGTTTTGACTGGTAGTTTATAGGTGACTTGTTATAATGGTGTTCATCTCTAAGCCTAAAGAAATTGATGATGAAAGAGTCAAGTTGTAATTCTCTTCAGCTAACACATTATCAGATTTAGATAAAATATTCTCAATGCCTTCACACCCTTATGGAAAAAAGGGCGCTTCCTGAAACATCTGAGTATTTTTTTCATGGAAATCTTTTCTTCCTCTCTGTCTCTCAATAGAAACAGCAACACTGGGCATCCCTATGATGCTCCCAAACAGCAGATGCCCAAGAGAACTCATATTACCATGTCAAAGATTACAACATCTTACACAAACCAATTTACCACATTGAAGAGGTATTCTGATTTCTTCATTCCTAATAGTGTAGTCCAAACCAATTTCCACTAAACGGCCACAAATTTCAGCATATTTTTAAATGTTACATTGTAACTATTTTTCACACTTATTTCCATGAATTTTATCAGCTCTCCCATTAGAAAATGGAAAGGCAATACCTGTTAAGTCAGTCACAAATTACCTGGAACCATTCACATCACACTTGTGTGAGAAAGTACTTAAGGGATATTTTTTACAGCATGGGCTGTTTAACGTGAAGTGTGTCATACAGATGGCACTGTATATAATATATATTAACTATGTAGGTTATAACTAAAGAAAAAAAACAAAACTGAGGAACAAAGCTAAAATTCTACTCTGCATCCCAAACTTTGTGACTTTGGTTCAATACTAAAGGATGTGAGACAAAAACTTAGTCCTGTGTTCTGTTTTTAAATAAATGCTTATCCAATGCAAAAGAGTAGTCCCACTGTCTGAGGAGCTTATCTTCACATAAGAGGGTTCTCCAACATGAAGACTATGTCAGCAGAAGAGTAAGTTCTGTTCTTAGATTTTAAGTAATAGCTATTACAAATCTCTTGCCATCTCATCCAAAATTTTGAAATTTGAAAAATCTTTGCCTTCTATTTTGACAAAACAGTGTGTAATTTGGAATCTGGATATATAGTAGATTTTATCCTTTATACAACCTGCAACTTTGGGAAAGCCTTGGTAAATTTGTTATTCTAAATTTTTATGTTTTTCTTTGTGGCACCATCAGGCTAATCACTGCACTGCTCCTCAGCCAAATCCACCCACGATGACACCAGTCACATGAAGGGCACATAGTTCCGGCCATTTAACCTACACTCTATCCCCCAGAGAGTTCACCAAATGGTTTCCCTGCTTCCTACAGTCTCCTGTACAGACACAGGACAAGCACAATGGTTGCATTTCCTTCCTTAATGCAATTCAGGTTTACTAGGTATTTCACACAGGTATCAAGTAGGCTTTTGGGTACCTGGGACAGTCTGCAAACACACTGCTTAACCACAGCCTGTAAATGCTCCCAAATACACCCCTTGAAAGGCATTTAAAAAACCCTGAACTTGCTTATCTGAAGGTTAAGCCCCCTTTTCAATTTTTTGTTTCCTTTGAGACAGACTAACACTTCTGCCCATCAAACACTGCTCAAATGACACATGAGTTTACGGAATTTGCTGTTCCCCAAAATTACACTGTTAAACATAAGGAAGAAGGAATGGGGACACATCTGTGATCCAACAAGTGTACTGAAAAGGTGGTGTAACTAAGCCCTTTGTTTCTCACATATTTATTGAAAAGGACAAGTTTCTGGTTACTTTAAATTCACAAATGAAAAATGGTGTTGTATGACCTAATCACAAAGCTGTATGGTGAACACCACACACTTACTCAACCACATTGCATATGGAACTGCTTTAACCTAACATTATTTGAAAATATACATCCTAAAAAAATAATCCATAGTATGTGGCATATAGTTATACAGGCTTCTTGCTAAAGAACATACTTTATCAAAATAAAGACAAATGAGATTCCAAAATATTCATCAGGTGATTCTTTTAAAAGTAATAAAATCACTTATGTGGTACGTCAGAAGTTTTCTCTTTGAGGCACAAAAATAAATGCAGACACCAGAACTTTGTGACACAATATATCTGGACCTTCTTCCAGGCTACTCCAAATCATTCTGAGCAGGCATTCTGGTAACATGTGAAAGCAAACAGCACAGTGAAGTAAATTAAAAGTGAGAGTATTTAAAACTAGCAGACCAACTTTCAACATACAGAAGAACTGAAAATTCTTCATTAAATCAGTTAGTAAAACCAAAATCAGTAGCACAGGCTAACAAACACAAAAAATTATATGAGTTAACCATTAAAAGAATTTAGCATGTAAATTAGATATGGGAAAAATAGCAATGGTAAAACACTATATACTGATGTTGCAGAAAAATGGCTTTTGCAAGAATAAGCCTTAGGTCCAGTTTTGTTTACACTTTCAATTAAAGTATGTATCACATTAATGAAAGTTACCAATTGCATTGAACCAGGAAAGAGGGCACACAAAAGGGGAACAAATAAAAATAATTTAGTGCCCTCAGGGGTCAGAAGTTCAAAGCGTGTAAGACCCAAGATAATCATGAAACAGGAATTAAGTCTCTAGCTGCAAAAGGTTTATAACAACATATTGAAAGTGAAGAAGAAACTCGAAAAGCAGCAATGCTCAAAGTTATTTAAAGCAGTTGTGAGAAATGAAGAAATATGATTTGGGTTTGGGAGGCAACAGAATTTTGGTCTTCCTACATAAAAGCATCATGTTACAGAGGATAAACCCTACCAAACAACAACCACACTTAAGAGATGACCTTCAGACTAAGTCCAATAAATCATGCATGTGGAATGGTAGTATGGACACCAAGATATGGAGAACTGAGCTAAAAGCTGAAAACAAGAAAAAGTTGTGTAAAAAAAGCAGACTAAAAAATAGCATGAAGAAAGCAGAAAGGAATGGAAATATACAGATAGAACCAGTGTGTGCATGCGGGTTCCAATTACAAAGACCATGAGGAATATGCAAAATGGTACAAAACAAGGCTTGGAATACTGGCACGAAATTACAAAAAAGAGCTACTAAACATCAAGTAAATTCTCCTGTCAGTGAGATGTAATCATTGAAATAATCTTCCAAAGGAAGCCTAATTGTTTAGAACATATATAAAATCTCACTGGCCAAGACAATATTAAAACTCACAAGTGTACAACCCCGCTTTTGCAAGCAGATGGACTAGATAATCTAAATAATTTTTTCAACCCTATCTCCTATGATGATGTTCAGAAGATCTGACAGGCTCATGCACAATACCCTGCAGTCCTACAAGTATGTGAGCAAGTTCAGTAAAAAGACATTGACATCAATTATGAAGACAAGCACAAAAATATATATACTCCACAACCTCTTTGTAAGGCTACATTTGTTTTGTTTTTGTTTTTTTTTAAAGGCACCTCATCCTCTAGCTATTGCCAGCTTTTAAAAAAAATCACTTTTCAGTTTGAGCAAGAGCTCAATAGCGAGAAGGAAACATCTTTCAATTCACATTTGAACAGCCACATCTTACATTCCAATTGTAATCAGAATGACAGTCTTTAAAAACAAGCATGCTGGCCTACTAGTTTTTATGTACAGCAATTTAAACAACTGTGACTACATATTGTACTGTGTAAGCAAAAGCACAACATTCATTTCATACTCACACCATTATCCTCTGTATACACAAACTCAAGAGAACTCTTAATACTAAAACATTAAAATGCACCCATGGAGTCTTCCCTTACTAGACACATTTAATACATGTTTACAATATATATACACATATATAATATACATAACTTTTAGAATTTTTCAAATAAATCTTTGCAATTTTCTCTTCAAAAAGAAATAAAATAATGACACTGAAAGAATATGAGTCAAGTACACAGAACTCTCACAAAGTTGAATGCTCAGTTTTGCAGCCAAGTTTACCCCCTTCCATCATAACCAAAACATTTTATAAAAACTAAATAATCTGTATTATTATTGTAGTCATCTGTTTTATGGTAAAAGTTCTAATCTTATCTATGGAAATATATTGCATATCAATATCATGAAGTGACATATCTGAATATTCTGAGCAATAAAAGGTATTCCAGGATATTTTAGCAGTACATATAATGTGTTGCAGGCTCAAACAGCATACAGGTCAACCTTTTACCTAAATAATACACTTGATTTAAACTCTGAGATCAGCTTCAAATGTGGTCCCATCCCCTAATGCCATCTAAAAACAACACAGTCAAACCCTATTTTGATATCTTTCAATTACTTCTGTTTACAAAGTGTCAGTTTAAAGATTTATTTATCAGTTTCCAGTCTTAACCTCAAGCTGGTATATGAAGAGTTGCATTGGGTTCTTTCCTACTCGCATCAGCATCACAAATCATCTCCAGCAGAAATTCTGCTTTCCATTCCCATTAGAGGAAAAGACCAACTTCATGCTTATGAAGAGTAATAACTCTGATGATGACACATAACAGAAAAGAATCCACTCACCTTCCTCTAAGAAGGGATAAAAAGACTAAAAGATTGGATTAAAAGTTATTTGTCATTCAAGTCAACAGAGAAGCTCTGAATAGATAAACAAAGCACATCTGTTGAGTAGTTACAAGAAGCACTCATTCTTCAGGTAACCTAATCAATGGCACAATACATCCAGCAAAGCGGACAAGTTAGAACGTCCCACAAAAGGTGAAGCTGGGAAATACCTCTAGAAGTAGCGGAATCTCTCAAACCGATGGAGTTTTGTATAGTTCCCACCTATTCCACTAGCAGGACTCATACAAAGCATTAGTTATAAATTTAATCTTCAAAAAAAGTATTTCATGTTATCTTTTAATGCCCAGAATGATACCCTTTTTAGCAGTAAACAGGAAGAGGAGATGAATGTTTGATAACTAAATTGTACGACAGCTTCTTTGGAAAGCTTTAGGATAATTTCTTGTGCCAGATCTCCAAGAATAAACAGCATTGAATAAGTTAAGATCGCTACTACAGTATATACAGACTGCTTCAGTCTGTTGTTAATTGGGACTTAGAGTAAAGGCTCAGCTTCAAGCCATATGCTAATACAGTCTTTAAAAATTATATAAATTTTTTTGCAAACTAAATATTTACTGTATAACATAGAAGATGTAACAGAAACTTTGCTGCATTTTAATGTATGTTAGTAATCTGCTTTCCTTTAATTGCATTTATCTTAGGCTAGCAACCAGATTAGGCTGAGATTAACAATCCGCTACTGCTCTCTGAACAAGATCTACTTTATTCATACCAAAGGGATGACAAAGTGCCTCTCACGTGATACAGTAATGAGCATGTGAACTGACTCTGAATCACTTTTTCCAGGTGATTTAACATTAAGATTCCTCAATGAGAAGCATCCTAGGAAGTTTCCCTCTTTTCCTACTCCCTGATGCAATTAGACCCCTTCTTTCCAGTACTCTCATTTTATTAATAGAGAATACGTAGACCTAGTTTCACCCAAGGCCTGCCTGGACGAAAATTCACACCCTCTAAAATAAAAGCATTTATTTTTTATTTTTTTTTAACTATGTGAAACTGAGAGATTCCAAGCTCTCAGCACCAGCTGAGCTCACAGAAATCAGAGCAAACGTCAATTTAGAAAACAGCACCCTGCAAAACTAAACACTTACAAACATTACAGGGCAAGATAAAACAACTCATGCCCTCCTCTTCTCTTTGTGCAGCTGGTTAAATATATACAAAGCTAAAGTTGAACAGGAAGCACTCTGTCATACAAACACTTTAGCCAGCGCATCAGCTCCTGCACTGGCAATATAACATTTGGAGGGGTGGAATGCCACATCATGAATTGACTCATCAAATTTTTTGCGATGAGCAGTAAATTCTTGGATGCAGGTCTTGCTTTCAAGATTCCACAAGCGAATTGAGCAGTCATGACCTAAAGAAAAGGGAAACAGTTTTCTTTACAATTCTCATGTCTGCCACCATTATGAGAAAAAGAAATGAAATCTGAATGTACTTACTGCCAGACATCAAATACAAGCCATTAGGATCAACAGCTAAACTTGTAACTGCATCTAAGTGAGCTACCATGGAGTGGATCAGTTTTCCTTTGAAAGAAAAGAGTTATTTATGTTATTTTCTGCAATTAACTTTGTTATTTGTATTCACTGCTTATGACCCTACCACAGCTGACACTATAAATAGAAAACCCATGACTGAATCATTAAAATTATACAAGAAGTCATTCTTTTAAATTTACAGTCTCCGGAGAGGCACAGTAGCAGTATCATCAACATTGTGAGACCTTTGTTTTATGTCTGCAAAGCCACTCTGGTGCTGCAATCACTGCATTTTAAATAACTGCCTCTTAACTGAATTGAGTTCTGAAGTAAGATCTAGAATGGAAAGGAAAGCAGGGGCTGAGTATACTAAAGGCAATGATATAAACTGCCTAAGAATATGGGATGATTTTAGTCAACTCAGAGAGAATTATTGTTCTATTACTATTGCTATCATTGCAATTACAGCAGTGATTTCAGATAAAAAAAAAGAAATCATGGGTCAAATGCAGCAGAGGTCTAGGAAGCACTAGAGTGCCAGAGCTTCCTGTTCTCCAGATCAAAATAACACAGATAACCAATAGAAGAAACATAAACATAAGCCCATAAAGATTTTGAAAAAGCTTCCTTTTATGTTAAATATTTATAAACCCCATACATAAGGCATTTTATAAGAAGAGACAGAAAATTAGCAAGTTCCTTATCACTGTGCCAACAAAGTTTTAAGTGGGCTGGCAATCTTTGGGATCTACTGGTGACGAGAGATTTCTGTTTCAGAGGCTATCCAGTTCTTGACATCCCTCAGCATTTATGAGAATAATATTAATCTTAATGAAATTCTGGTTATGGTTTACATTATACAATGGCTATACCTAAGACCTGCTGAAGAGAAGCATACCTGTATTGTTGTCGTAGAATTTGATGTGTCTGTCTTCATGAGCAGTGATACTAATTGGAAGAGTTGGATGGCTGATGACTCTGTTTATCTGACAGGAGGAACTGATTGCTTAAAAAAACCAACACATATCATACATGTCAATTTCTAAATTCTTTGACAGATTGCTACTAAGAAATAAATATGTAATCCATTTTATTTGCAAAATAGTTCTTACATTTATATACTGGAAATTCTCAGCTAGCATCTTATTTTATATGGTTTACTCTAAAATACTTTCCAAATTACACAGGCACAGAGGCATACATAAACCATATGTATGCAAAATAAGGTCCAACCTTTGGACATAGTTTTAGGTAGACACGTCAGGCAAAAATGTGAAACCAAAAACTGAGTGAAAACATCTTTTTTGCACTTCCCCACTGCCACATTCCTCCTCCTGCCAAGTAAAACGTTCTTCATAACATACAGACAGTGCAAGCAGTTTATTTCAAGCAAATAAACCCCACCCATTATTATTTGATATATATGGGTTAAAATTATGATTATTGGGAAAAAAAGGATGCTGGACTATTCATAGGAGAGTCATTTTCCTATTCTTCAAAAATTTTGAAACAGCATGCATATATATGTATATATACATACACAAACAAAAAAAAAAAGTATAGAAGTTTTCTGATTAGAAATCTAGGTATTGTTGTGATTCACAGATTAGTGCAAAGGTGGTCTTAAGAGGCATAAATTATGACAAAACCAAAACCAGTCCCTCCACAGTACATAAAAATACAGGTATTGTCTTTTATGTTGACTGTATTTAGTTAAACTGCTTCCAAAGAACACATTATTTAATCAAAATTCTTACTAAAATAAACAAAATAGAATACTACTACAGGATCACTTGCTATTAAAGTGGTAAAAACTTCAATTTACATATTTCTATAAAAATATGAACCATCAAGCCTTGTCAGCATCCATGGAACACTTAGAAATCATTAAAGTCTAAATTAAGCAAGAAAACCACATTCATATGAATAAACGCCCCTAAAATAACTGAAAGCACATAAACCTTCATCACAGCCAGCTATCCTCACAGTTTGACAATGACAAGCAAAGTGAGGCTTATACTGAACAGCAGAGTCCCTGCATAGTGGTGGTAGGGCATTTCAGGTGACTCATTTTCCTCTTGCCTAGTTCTTGTAGAAATAGTAATTTACTTCTTTAAAATACTTGTAAGCTTTATAGTACTATTACATAACTAAAGATACTAAATGGAGACTGCTGGCTGCCATATCACGGCCTTGTTTTCTTAAAGGAACATTACTGAATTACAGCAAGGAGGAGGTAAAAAAAAAAATAGAAGGGGGAAGGAAGAGGGAAGCAGAAAGGTAACTTCCACTGACTCAAGTTAACTAATTTAGGACTGTTTTTTCAGATAGGAACAAAGATGTGAGTTAAAAGAAGAAATCCTGCACAGTAAGGAATACCATAAAGAAGGGAGATGGCACTTTCCATTCCGTCTGATAAAATGACAGGCATTTAACTAGTTTAAAACAGACAAGCAAAGCCAACAAGAAGGGCTTAGTCCTTTCAAAAAACCTACTTAACAGCAGAAGTCAGTGACATAAAACTTTAAGGAGCGTGTGTGTGTGTGGGAATATAAAAATTTAAAAAAAAATAATTATATTGTTATCAAGTTACCATTGTGGCTTGAATATTAAACCTTTGGTCTCTTTTCTAATGCCAGGGTAAAATAATTTACTGATAGCAGGCTCCTCACAGTATCCTCTAAAACTTCTCATATTGGCCATTGCCATGATCCAGGCAATCCTGCCATTGTCAGGACCTTGTCAATGAATACTCTTCCACTGGAGCTTTGCTTTTCTCCTGCAGTGAAAACTCCAACTACAGCCCAAGTCCAAATGAGGCGTAAAAGAGCGTAAGAAATCTTTGAAAAGGGATACCTCTGAGGAAAAATAAAAAAGAATCCACACACACTCCTGAATTTTTGATAAACTCAACTTTAAGTTTTCCTGATATTACCTCTATTTTGCAATTTTATACTGAAGAGGAAAAAGAAATCTCGAAACTGCAAAGACCACTGAGCTGTACCAGAGAAACCTGTGTTTTTCCTTGTGCTACTGTCTTTTGAAAAGCAATTCAGTGTGATCTTGTTTCTTCTACCTTATTTCAAAAGCACATGCACTCTTCTGCTACTGAAACACCCACAAGGTCTGTTATAGTAATAACAATTTACTATTACATCTCAAAACACAGCTTGTAACATAATTCATGTTATAATTTCTCATGACACTGCCTGTTTGGAAACACCAATAAGATTATCAACAGTATCGATCTTAAAGAAGCCATTTTTTTTTCCTTTGGTCAATTTGGGTTTTTTTGATACATACTTGTATCCACACTGGACTCCAGGGTAAGAATTCGTTGCCGTGTCTCCATGTTAAAAATGCTAGTGTGTCCACTGTTAAATGATGCTACCATGAGGCTTGGGTCACTGCTCACAAGGTCTACTGAGGAAGGGATTCCCATTTCTAGAAAACAACATAGTGATTTAGTTGGTATAAAGTAAACAAAAAACCCCAAACAAAAAACCCCCAATCAGTAAGCACTTTAACATCTAAAGGACCATGATTATGAAAGGAAATATTGCATTTTAAAACATACATTATGCCGATCTAAATAGATTGCCCAGTATGATCACTATTTTAATCCTATTTTTTTTTGATGTGTATCAACAACATTCTTTACTAAGATCCTGTATCTGGAACTGCAGCTGGGCAGAAATCTACTTTGAAATTAAGAAAGTAAGAACTCTCTAGGCCCTTTTCCTTCCTTTAAGTCTAACAGCAATTCTCAAAAAACACAAAACGACTCCAATGCCTCAAGTAAAATGATATGAAATTGAAAGGGTAAAACCACTGACATAACAGATGATTAACATTATTATTATTATTAACTTGGGTAAAATCAGAGCTTAAAAAATCCACCAAAGTTCTCAAGGTGCAAATTTTACACCCTGACACTGTCATCATAGGAAGTTATATAAATACATTATAAATTCATATTTCAAAGTTTTGTCCATCCTGCCTATTGTGGTATTTATCTGACCTCCTTACACTGTAGCTGTCTGAACACTACCGGACAGAAGATCAAATCAGCAAAGCTCGAGTATAGGATTTATCCCTTGGGATTTTTCTCCTCAAATGTCCTGTTTACCACCTGCTATGTGAAAGAACAACACCAGTAGCAAGAGATGCCAGGAGGAAGAGGAAAAGATAGAGAGTGAGACACTGAATTTTAAGCAAACTAATGTTATAGATTCAGATAACACAGGAATATCATCATGTCTCTCTAAACTCTAAAGATTCATGGGAGAAACATCTTTTTTGGACACGGGACCTCCGGAATATTTCTAAGGAATGGTGGTACTTATCTAGAGGTACTCCAAAAAGAGCAAAAAAAGGATTGGAGAGAGAAGAAAACACATTGTTTCTGAAGTGACCTTTTCTACTGCTGCCATGCATGGTGATCTGCAGTTTCTTGGGAGGCCTACAATGGTTAATCTAAAGGACTTAAATGATGAGTCAGAGTTTGTTCAAGGTTATCAATAAGCCATATGAAAACTAGGTTTCAAAGGAGGATCTTTGAATTTCACGACTTTGGCAAGACTAGTCCTCCCTCCCCCTTAATTTAATAATTAAAAACAAAACAACTCCCAAAAATACCCAACAGTTACGAGGAAGTTTTCAAAGTAGGCAGATAGGCAATAAGCTGGCAATAAGCCAGTTATGTTTTTGTAGAATCCTGCAGACCTTTGGAAACATATTTTTGCAAAAACTAAAATATAAAACTAAAATATATAAACATTTTTTATTTTGCTCAGTATAGCATAACAAGTAATGGTATATCTGACCAGCTTTATATCATAACTCAATAAGTCTGTTGAGTTATGCTAAAGTTTATTTTGTCTCAAAGTCTTTATGAAGAGCCAAGGAACTTTTGCAGCTCATGGTCTGTCTTTAGGACAATCACCTCCAAGAGAACTTGGCAACATCAGTGGGTTCATTCTGGACCACTTAGACAGCAACTTCAAGAAATTAGACTCTAAATAGTGGGATTTTGATTTGTGCAAGACATTTCTGTAACTAAATCCAAAGATTAACATTATTTCAACTAGCAGTGCTTAGGATCAATAGGTTATTTAGTTAATGTGCAAACTCAGAAATTCAACTGGAATCTCTGTGCTAAAGGCACAAGGAACAATTCTGGAAGGTACAATGACACTTGGCCTGAGACGAAGCACTGGCTACTCCAAACTTCTATTAGGAGAAGAAAGGGCTTTTTAATCTGGAAAAACCAAAAGCACACGCCTAATGGAAATTCAATTTGAAACTGAATTATGGAGTTGATACATTATACTCCTTGGTGCTAGTAACATCAGCAGATCATTTAAAGTAGTTGGCTTTTAGATGTATGTGACTGTCCCCCTGCACGTAGGTATATATTCAGCTAGCATCAAAAAAGAAGGGTCCTAAAATTTACTCTTCCCATATCATTCATAAGTATATAAAATCCAGGAAAAAAAAAAGCAAGAAGTATTTCTATTCAGTAACCAAAATTATGTCAGTCTGAACAGGGATGTTCACGAACTTCCAGGGCAATTTTCTGTACCTTGATTATCATTAAATATATTGAGAGCTGGAGCAATTTCTGTAGCTTTCCATAAACGTATAGTGCCGTCTGCTGAACAGGACAGCAATCGCTGGTGCGCTCCACTGTAAACCAGACCCCACACTGCATCAGTATGGCCTACAAAAGCACCTCTTAGAACAGAAGGATCTGCAAACAAAACACAACAAAACACATTTCAAAACAAAATGTGAATTACATCAATAGCTGTATCTTGATCTGTGTTTATGCACCAACCTCACGGAGCTAATCCATAAAAAAAAACCAAAGCCAATCATGTCATACCAATATAGAAGTTTCAATTATTCTGGTATTAAGATGCTTGAATTTCATCAGCATACACGATATTCAGTTACCCAGTTTGCAACTAAAGGAACAAAACAACATTTCAGCAGAAGGGACATTACAGAAATGGGATAAATGCACTTCAGTTTGTTTCACTTTCAAGCAGCCATTAATGGTACATCAGTCCCTTTTATGCAAAAGTCAGCTTTGAGGCCAACTGCATCCGAAGCTAAAGAAGTGAAAAATAAACTTAAAATCCAGAAACAAGGCTGACATCCATTCAGATCTGGTAAATCGTACTGAACTGGGCCTTTTTACATGTTTGTGGACAACATTAACAGCTTTGGTTTCAGACCATTAAATCTCTTTATCTAACTACGCAGAAATTCGTCAAAGAAATTCGTCAAAGAAAAGAACACTAAAATACACATTTGCTGTACTTGCCAAATTATCAGGTTTAGTCCTGGACTTTTTGAATCTAGTTGTTTCTCAAAATCGTGATGAAATTAAGGCCTTTCTAAAGAAAATTTAAGACATTTAAAATTTAAGAAATTTTAAGACATTTTATCTTCTTATCAACCAGCATCAGCACTAAACCAAAAATTTACTTTAAGCAATCGAAGCTAACATTCGATTTGCTCTTTTAAACTTTCAAATAAGCATTATCTACAAAGTATCCTATTTTAACAAAAAACAATTATGTCACTAAACAACCATTTCACTGGTGTGTTTGACACCAACATACCGTAAGAGTCATAGGGGTCAACGTTCGGGTTGGTTGTGTTCCAGCCATGGATAAGGCCATCTGTTCCCCCACTGTAACACTGCTCACCATTACTGCTCATCACCACACAGAGCACTGGTCCACTGGAAGAAACCCCCGAAGAAACATTTAATATTAACATTTTCATTATGTGAAATGCAATGCCAACAGAATCTTCAAATTCTCCTGCTAGATACAACTGACTTGCTGCACGCATTGCAACAAAAATTCCGCATAATGAAATCATAAGCTACAACACTTCCCACAAAAAAAACTCCACAATATTTGGTAACGTAACCACAATCAGAACAATATAATCATTAGGCACATGAAATGTGAGAAGTGTCACACTTTCAAACTGTAGGGTTTTTTATTTCGCATAAGCAGCTTCTTTTCCCTTTGTAAAAGATCTAAGGCTCTTTCGTGAAATAATTTCAGTAGATTTAAATTCACTGCATTCATTATTCACTGCATTCATTCTTCTTCAGCTTCCTTCTACATAGGCACACATCTGACAAAAAGGCAAGAGCTGCAATAATGAACAGAACACTTAATCAAATTGGAACTGTATAATTTGTAGGTTTGTAATTTTAAAATTGTGGTCTACCCAGCTTCAGACATAAATAATTAAGCAGAAAGGACATGGACGCATGCAGATATTTTAAATAAAATGGGAACTAAAGACATCACAACTAAAGAAATCAGTAGCTGATAAGGTGGAAATTACCTTTTAAAAAAATTCTGTTTCTGTTTAAAAAACATATCTTTCTCAAAATACAACAATATTTCCCAGGAAATACTTACTTATGTGCTCTGAAGGTGTATATTGGCTCTACATCAAGAGAAGCACTCCTAAATGAAGCACAAGGAAATGTTAACATGTATGTGATCTTACACAATGCTTTACAAAAACGTGTTAAATTCTTAAAATCATTGTTACGTCTTTTGCAGTGTTTCCCCCACAACTTTCAACACAATTTTTCACATGTCTAGGAACTATTCGCAATCTTTCATTTGCAGGATTTGTTGTTTGGTTTGTTTTTTCAGTTTAAAGACCCTCAAGGTAGTTCACAAACTCTCACAGAACAATCAAGCCAGTAGGTAGCTACACCAGTGGTGGGGAAGGAGTGGAGAGACATCAGTATCACATGGAATATATCATTAAGTGCTCCAAACCCCTATTAGAGTAAAGGAGTTTTTGACTCCTTGTTTTTATATCAAGGCTGTAGCAAAAAATTTCCTGCTCTGGACTTTATCAATCCAGTGCTTGTTACAGGCTGAGGGAAGACCCCATGTTATGCCCAGTCCTCCTCAAAGGTCTGACGTACTCTCTTACCATTATTAGCCCTGCTACCAAATTGCTCTCATTTCTGCAAATCCCAGCAACTCACAAGAGACAGTGTACAAAGGCAACATCTCAAAGTTTAAAGCTGTACACATGTATATGCATGTATGTGTATACATACATATGCATATATATAAAAATGCATCTTACACATTTATATCCACATGCAAGCACACTAACAGGCCGCATCCAAATATTTTCACTAGTAAATTAATTTGTCATGTTATCTGCAAGGAAAATATAAAAATGTGAATGGTTTTCCTTCTTACAAACAAAATACACTCAGGAACACACATGGATTTCTTCTGGCACTCTTCAGAAGTCTCCACGCTACTCTGTGAACTTGTTTTCCTACTCTTAAAGTCAAGGAACACTTTCCATGAACTCCAAGGGCCATCCTGTGAAGTGGTATCTACAATTATCTTTTTTCTTCATATATTAAAACTGTTCTTGAAGCAAAGCAAAAAAAAAAATCTTACTTTTTTGCTGGGGCTGTTTTTTGTAAATTCCACATTTTTAAAGTATGGTCCTCTGAAGCTGTTATTAAGACTGGTTCAACCGGATGAAAAGCGAGACCTCTTATTCCATCAAAGTGACTTCTTAATGTAAATTTGGGGTTCCAAGTCTTTCTCAATGCATCCTTATTGTTGGCTATCTAATAAAAAAAATGCCAAACTTGTAATTAATCTGGAAGCCACAACAAAAGGAAGACATTAGAAATTTAGTTTGGCATTTTCAGAAGATGTGAAATTACCTCTTCCACTTTTCAAAACAACCTGCTCTTGAAAAACAGATCACTTAACACTAACCAGATAATTCAAAATGAGAATGAAGGTAGATGTATTCCATACAACAAGTAATGTCTTGTCCACAGTAATATGTTCTATGCAAATCTGAAATACTCCCATGTCTGTAAAATTACACAATTTAAAAGCACTGATACTTAAATGAAATCAGCTAGGTATTTGAAATTTGATCTATACCTACTAGCTCGTTCACTTTAACACTGGGCTTGACTCAACCAACCAGTGGTCCCTGAATATCCAAAATACAAATGACATGGCACCTCTGAAGTAAAGATCTGAGAGAAACAGAAGATTCTGGAAGCACAGAAAGGAACATAAGCTAACTTACTCATCTAAGGCAACTCAAGCTCTGTAATAATGCAAGACAAGTAAAGGTTGCCAGAAAATAAAAAAAAAAAAGGCAAAAAAGACTTGGCTACACACTAAGAATATAACTGGCAAGTGATTAGCTATCATGTATACAGACACAATTATTTGGCAATAAAAGCATTTTAGAAGATCCAAAAAGAAAGCCTTTTAAAAAAATAACATTTACTCCAATATTGCTCCTCTGAACAAATGTTGACACAAAATGCTGAACAGACTTTTTCACTCTGTCAGTCAACAATGCCATAAGTAAAATTTACCTTTCCATAACCACTATGGTTATGGAAAAATCAAGAAAACAAGCAATTGTACTGATGTTTTATTATGTTGAAATCTACAGATAATCCGAAATAATTTATATCATTAAGTGCAAAGAAGAGACAACTGTTTTGAGCTTCTCCAAGAATCTACATTTTATTCTAGGTAGTGGAGGGAGGAAGAGGAGGTTTAAGAACAGAAGTGCTTTTTCTTAGGTTTTGTTACATCTGAATTTAATAATAAAAATATGCATCAATTAAGAAGTTCTGTACATTTTAAACCAGGAGAAAGGAGCTGTAACAAATGCAGGCTTAGTCTTTCTTTTAGTATTTCTTAATAATTATATACTGCCTTCCTCGGGGAGACAAGTCAGTTTCTTTGCCAGTTTACTGAGCCAAGTTGGCTCAATGAGGGAACAGACAAATGCTCAAGCTGGTACAAGGATGGGGCAGGACTGCACAGTTAGCAGCTCTGGCAGGTTTTCTGGAGATTGGCCAAGAAAGCCTCAGCAAAAAGGGTACAAGATGTACAGAGTATTCACAGATATCTGGAGAGGAATTTGGTTGCCTCAACACAGGCACTCAACGCCAAACAGGTGACGGAGGGAACCCGCCTGCCCTCCAGCTGCCATACCAGCAGCACAGGTCCTGCATCACACCTGCAAATGCCACGAAGACACCTCAGATGGCCTAACAGTGAATTCCAGTTCTGGACAGGTAATAGACTTCATTTACTTCTCATTTATTCAAAGGTGCCCTTCCAAAGGAGTCCGAGATGATTAGCTTACAAATTGGGAAGCAGATGGAGGGACGCAGATGAGGGCATTCCCAAACCAGCAGACTAGCAGCAGAGGAAACAGATCCTAGCCCTGATGCACCACCTACCTTGCTGCACCACATCACTCCACCCACCAGTCTCTCAAGCTGTGAGAGGCTGGGTTAGTAAACACAATAGCCAACCTCCTTCTATCTCTTCCCACTGAAATGCAACTGTGACAAGCAGTTTGGGGGGATGTTCAATCCCAAAATTAGCACCTGAGCAGGATTTGCTACTAATAACAATATTTGCATCTACACAGACAAATCAAAAAGTCCAGAAACAGCAATGACATGCAGGTAGGATTGCAGACACTTCTCTCATTCAAAGTTGTAGGAAATCAAGCAAGAGACTACTGCAAAGTCCAAAACCTCTATTATAATCTTAATAAGCTGCTTAATCTATCCAGAAGACTAGAGAAAAACCAGAATCAACCAAAGGGAAAGAGCAATGCTAAGATAACAATGTGTAAAGCAAGGAAAAAGAAAAGATAAACCTGTGATTATCAGCTAGCAATCTGGAAAATATCACCTTGTTAGATATTCTAAAAATGTACTCATAGAAGAAAAAATTTCTCTTTTAAGTAATAAATTCATAATATTCATTACCGAGTGAAAACCATTCTTTAATTTACAGACAGTCAAAGCAATATGTAGAAACCAAAACCATGAAATGAGGTAGGCTAATGTTGCCATGTTTTAGAAAAAAAGAATCTAGTAAAAATATCAGTGGGATGAAAGGGACTGAAAATGGGAAAGTGCCTGCAGCTCTTGAGAGCAAATATATTTAAAGACAGATGTACCTTGTCTTTCAACTTTATTCTCCATATGATTCAAAATTGTCACTTAAAAATAATACACTAAATTTTCACTAATCCTTCCTGATTCACCCTTGGCAGCTGGAAGAAGATATGAAATAGGCCAAAACAGAAACATCATCTGTAAGCTAAACTTCCAGTGAAACTTGAAATACAAAAACCAGGCTTTCATTTTGCTTCAATGAAGTGCACAGTGACAATAGTGAGTAGCTTTGTAAATGTTGTGGGTTTTTTTTTTAATCATCAGCACTAAAAAAAGGTAAGAGTTGAGGTAAGCATGACTATGAATTCCTGATCATAGAACTCCATAAAGGCATTTAACAAATGAACAAACAGAAGTTAGTACTCTCCACCATGCAGGATAGGATAGGAGTGGCTAAAGAAATGCTGAATTCCATAAATGAAAGCTGTTAATTCAGAATACGGAGACATGAACAAACAAAACAGTTTATATGGACACTTGAACAGTGAAGTCAAGTAATGAAAGCATTACCATCTCATTCAGATGGTTTAGGTTTGTCATGTCTTCTGAATTTAAAAATTCAGCATCTAAGTTTTAGGTGTACCTGTAAAAGCAAATAATTTCTACACCATCTTAACCCTTTCTGAAGGCATAATTAGAGATGATGAGCAAAAAAATTAAGAACTGAGCCCAAATTAGGAGATAATGCTAAAATACTGAATTTTAGCAGAAATGTTCTGTATTATTGCAATCAAAATGATTCACAACACATCACATGCTCACAAACTTGCTATAGTAGTAGAGCATATCTCTGCAATAGCACTCTCAAAATGTGTCTAAAATTTTATTAATTTTATAATTTATTGCTTTACAAGTACACACAAGGGTAGAACTTCAAAGTAAGGACCCGCAGGTTATTTCTGGAGTCTCAGACTTGACTTGTGATAGTAAAATCCCAGATGGTGATTACTTAAGGGTCAGATTTACTGAAAGGTAGGATTCTTCACCAACACACAATACTGAAAATGATCTCTGAAATCCCTCAACCTTGACAGAGCTGGGCAATGCAATAGCAGCATTGATCTGAAGCTGACAGATCACAAGGAGCACATTAGTAAAGTAATACCTGAAGTATCTTTTCCCAAGAAATCAGAAATACAGACAAAATTGTGTATGACTGAAAAGAAGCAATTTTAAAGACAGTTTTTCATAAAAAGTGAAAGAAAAACAAGCTGTAGGCTACACATACAGCCACAGAAGTGCTGGCCACAAAACCCTCCTAAACACTCTCTGGTCCAGTTTCCCATTTGAAATGAGACTACTGCCCACACAATGTGAACCACAGGGCTCCCCCAGCCAAGTCTTGAACATCTCCCAGGAGAGGGATTCCACTGTGTCTCTGGGCCAGTTGTTTCACTATCACCTCCTACATAACACTTCCTCCCCCAGTGTCTTACCTGAACCTCCCAAGCCAGAATTTGCTATTGTTTCCTCTTCTTTTAATGCCTGGCACTATGGAGAAGCTTGGCTCTGTCATCCTTACAAGCACTCTTCCAGTACCTGCAGACTGCTATTTGAGCACCCCTCAGCCTCCTAAGAGCTGAACAAGAGTAGCTTCTTTAACATCTACTCATCAGTCACATGCTACTGGACTCTCTACAATTTCTCTAAAACCCTCTCGAAGTGGAAGGGCCCAAAACTCCATGCAGACCATGCAGAAGGGACATAAACTTCCCTCAATCTACTGGCCATACAGTTCCTAATTTTGTTCAGTTACTGGGGTTACACACACCCACATGTATCACTATAACTAATTACATTTACTTTCAACTACTTGCATGACGTGGCAGGCAAATGAGAAGGAGAGGGGTTTGCAGAGAGCTTGAAGGTCGCTGTGTATGGGAAAAACAATTTTATCAAGTAAAAATTTGTGACAACCTCTGGCAGGATAATTTCATCTGGAGAATGTTTTCTGCTAAGTCTACACACATGTAACTTGCATCCGCCTTCAACAAAAAGACAGTAAGACCTTGAGTTACCAATAATAACCACTTACATCATAAGTCAGTGAATCTGCCTCATTTGCTACAGTAAGGCCTGCCAGTTCTCCAAGACCCAGCTCATTTTCAAGGGCTTCATCTGTTCCCATAATGAAAGATTTCCCTGAAGAAGGAGGGAATGTTAAAGCTTCCACTGCAAGAAACCAAACCAAAACAAAAAAAATCTTGAAATTTGGGGTTATACAACATTGAATAACAAAAGTACATTTTCCACTTTCAAAACGCTAAACATCTTACAAGTAGCTGAGGGGAAAAAAGATATACAGAGATGCATAAAAAAATAGCTGTTCTAAAGATAATCACTGTACTTACCACTAAACAGCATCCTCTGAACATACCTGCACTTGAGGTGTGTGTGACTCAGTAAGTGCAATTAGCCACAGGCGGGAAGAGGACACTACCATTCGCCCATAAATAATGTACAAGTAACACAGAACGGGTCAGACCCTTCCCCAACTCTGTCACAAAATATGCAAATAGGTGCTGAAGAAGCAACAAAAATGCATATAAGAATAGCTGGTGGGAGCAGTTGGACCCTTCCTTCCTAACATGGTATCCACACCTTCCTAACGCGGTATCCACACACCTCCAAAAGCACGTCCACAATGAAGCTGTTTACGTGCACTCCAATCGAGCAATATGACCAGAAGCTGACAATTCATTGCTACCTGTAAAATCAGTTAAATTACCAAACAGGCTGCTCAGCACTGAATTTCACGTTTGTACTAGCAGTATCCAAACTTACTAGTTAACAGCTTCTATAGCATGCCTATAGGAGCTTCAATCACTGTAACATGAACACATCCATAGGCAGATTCTCTAGAAGCCGGAAGATCAAAGGCTAAGGAGTACAGCATACACACTTATATCACATGAAGCTCTGCATCAAGTGGTACAACTCAAAAGCTTTACAAAGTTCCCTGTACAATAGCTCTCCAAGCCTATACAGCACAAAGGGAGGACTGAATAGATGAAAATGTGTTATCTTCTGGATACAAGAACTTCACTGATCTTTATACAATTTTTATCTCAAATTACAAGGGTTTTTAAATAAATTACAATCTTTTTGCCTTTTAGCTCCATTGTAAATACAAGCCTTGGCAAATACTGTTGGAATCAGGGAGAGAGAGAGAGAAGGAAATGCCACCTCATTCTCAGCGTCTGTTTAAGTCTAACAGTACCGATATTAAGTTAAAACCAAGAAAAATGCAGTTTACAATCAATAGCCTGATCTGTTCAGTCTGCTTCCCTCTTGTCACAAAGGCATCAGGTTCAGATGTCATCCAATTCACCTTCAGTTTACCTAGCATAAAGTAAGTTAATCTTTCCATTCCACATTCACATCTCTACTGCGTGTTCTGTTTGCTTTCCACTACTTTTTACAACCAAATAAAAGCCTTTCAAGCTCTACTGTTCGATCAAGTCTCTTAGTTACTACCTTTTAATCACAAACATCTCTTACCTTCTTCACCCTGAAGTCTACACTACCATTCTCTTTTTCTCTTTTGAATTTATGATAAAATATTCCACTCAATACACAATACATACAGGACATCAAATCTGAAAAGTTACTAGAATAAAAACATTGTATGCCAAAAATATCATGGTGTCTCAGTTTTACAAAGGAATACACAGCTCATAGTTTGCAATACTGAACTCAGACTGATAAAAATCAGCTGTCCTCCTCTTTTTTTGTGAGAGTGCATTTGAATGTCTGAATTAAAAAACACATTATTGAAAGGACATGAAAATAGTGCTCTGCTAACGTAGCTCTCAGTACATGTGAGAAAAGTTGGAAATGAAACATTCAACAAAAAATTCCTCCACTTCCCCAAGTGTTGCTAAGTTACCCCCTTCTTTCATAAAGAAAACCACTGAGCATGAAGGAAACAGAACTACTGAGATCTTCGGTAACTATGTCGCATGCTGGGACTTTTTATGCATCTTAATTATAACTTGGCCAACCTACTATTTCACACTCACTGAAAGACTGCTAAGTAGAACTCATGTTTTGCTCATTTTTCAAAACACGTATTTACCATTTAAATAGGGCACATGATATCATAGAATCATAGAATGGTTTGGGTTGGAAGGGACCTTAAAGATCATCCAGTTCCAAGCAGCCACATGTAGGGACACCTTCCACCAGATCACATTGCTTAAAGCCCCATCCAGCCTGGAACTGAACACTTCCAGAGATGAGGCATCCATAACTCTCTGGGCAATCTGTTCCAGTGTCTCACCACCCTCACTGTTAAAGAATTTCTTCCTAATACCTAATCTAAACTTGCTCTCTTTCAGTTTGAAGCCACTCCCCCTTGTCCTATCACTACATGCCCTTGTAAAAAGTCCCTCTCCAGATCTCTTGTAGGCTCCCTTTAGGCAAGCTAAGGCTGCAATACGATCTTTGACAAATTAATATAGCCTCATACACTATATGTTATTATGCTTCATATTATAGCATTCAAATATTGAATCAAATAGATGGTTCAGCATTTTTCAGACATAATACTAGTGAAGATAACCACATGCTTCATTGCAAAGATGTGTGGCCTTCCACACAAGAATTTTTTTTTAATGTTTGGAATACATTACGGAAAGAAATACAGAAGCAAGCTCTAAGTTGTTCAGTATGATTCACTACATAATCACCACATGCATTTAAAAGCTATAGCTAGCCACCTGTGCTTACCTGCAGAGCCTCTATCTTACACTTAAAAAAAAAGAGCACATTTGTATGTATGTGTATATATATACATACATACATTTAAAATTATGTGCATGGGGAGAAAAAAAGATGCTCTTATGTCCTCAGAGCTTATGTTCCCCACTTGGCTACCAGGTTGGAGCACAAACAAAAGCAAGTGATTTAAGGTCATCATATTACAAAGTCACCATGTGCCAAATTATTTTTTCTATCATGTTCAGAGTTATTCAACCAAGACTTGACCTTAGGTAGGTGTCTTGACCTTACTAATAGGGACCAGAAAGAAGGAATGGCAATGCCATGCATTGCACTTAGACAGAATTGGAATTTGCTGAATTGTAATTTGTAAAGTGCTTGGAAAGTCTTAGAGGATAATCTTTAAGAAGGAACTATAAACATCCATCCTTTACTAAGGTGTTATGCACATCTTTAATATTTACCTTCATCCGTCCTGTTTATCTCATGTTCAATGAGCCTTGAGCTACTGGGCCTAGAAGAAGGTGCAACAGATGGCTGTAACGAAGGGAGATCATCAACATCTCTCAAGTTTGCAAGCATATCTTGCAGCTTTGACCTGTTGGGCCCTAACCAGAAAAAAAACCAAAAAATTAAATGGTTTATGCATAGTTCACGATGACGCTACTTAGATATGCTACAGCAGCACATGCAACAATGGATCCTACCTTGCATTATGACATTACCACAGAAAAACTAATGAGCACCTATTTTCAGCAGTAACTAATCATCCAGCATGAAATGAATTTCTTGAAAAGAAAGCGATAGAAGCAACTGAGAATTGAGAACGCACAATTTTCCCCATATGTATAAACTCATACTGCTACTTTTATGGGATGCTGAAGAATGCCTCTAACTGAGTCATACTGATTATTAGAATATTTACTTTTCCAAAACAATAGCCGACATCTGTGAATATTTTAGAATTTGTGCATCAGGTACTTTGTGCAGCGTATTCTTATGACAACATTATTATTTTAAATTTATTTGTGCAGTAGTGTAGTATTGTGAACTATATAATCCAAAAAGTTATACTTAAATATAATGCAACTGGATTCACTGGCCTACTTCCTGAAGCTACATATGGTGAAGACCCATGCCCTTCTTGACACTTACCTGTGCTTTGCTCCATCATTTTCCCACATCCCTGTTTTGACTGTTTTATATAGGATTGAGGCTGAAACATATCTTCGGTAGTTTTTCCTGTTGTAAGTTTAATTAAGAATGGGAAAATGTCTTACCCATAGTCCATTATGTTTTTTCCTAGACCAGTAAATAATACAGCTATTTTTAAGCAGCTTTAATACAGCAGTGTACTCTAATATATGTATTTTCTCATAAAACAATTTTATGATTCTATTCTCTTACTACTTCGCAGGAATGTTTACTACAGCCTTGCAAAATCATAAGTTTACTAATGCAGTTGCAAACTCTACTTTGTCCACCCTAACCATAATGACTTATAATAAACTAAATTGTATTTAACTTGTCTCTCACCAAAATATTACTCAATCGAGGAAAACACTAAGAAGGATTTTGCAAGATTGTTTTATATAATATCTGGTTTATAAAAACAATATTTTACTTAGTAGCAGTTCAGTGTCTAAGCACCATGTATGATGGGATTCAAGTCATAGAAACAAACTTTATAAAATTAATGTCAAAATATTTAGTCTCTTCTTTTCCTCCAGACTGCCTTCCTCACATTCTTCTTCACTATTGTGCAATATCATGAATAGCTGAAAACAGGCTGTGATTCTTCCTGATTTTTCTGCATTGATGCCCTTCCAACAATAGTTTGTACATGGAAAGATGCTTAATCTTACTGCTGCAGTAAACGATTTTGTCTTCCAAGATCAAACCAATCAAGTCAATCCAAAACGTACTGTAAAGGTACTGAGCAGTAGCTATCTTCATGAAGGAGCACTGGATGTCCAAGTGCTGCCTTTACATCATGATTTTTTCTCATAAATATATAAAACACGTTCCAATAATATCTATGTCTATACTAGCAATTAAGTTTTATTATCAAAAAAAGAAATTCTCAACAGCTGTTCAAGAATAGAATTTCAACAGTTTGATTAAATAATTTCTGCTAAGCTAACCCTACAGCTATTACCCTGAACTACATAGCATGTCTGTATATTTTAAAAATAACAGACAAGTTACAAAAATCAATTTCACTGAAGTCATATATTGGCATGCCCTGTCTACCTTAACTATAAAGAAATTTAGAATCAATTTTATGAAACATGAACACTTTAGTTGGCCAGCTCAGCTTCTTGTAAGACTTGCAATTAAATTCCAGTAAATTAAATTATCCTAAAGATAACAAAAATATTTCTTGAGAAATTTAAAACATAGTAATTATTTACTTTTTTTAATCAAAAAAGAAAAAAAGGACATTTAGAGTATGTATTTGATAACACAATTTCAGCAACACAACCAACTGCTGAGCAAGATCTTATCAGAGTATCAATACAAAAAGTAAAATAACAAGTCAGCCTCAATGATGGGAGGATCTGACACTTCTCTATCATTATGCATATCTCTTTGGAAGTAGGAATTTCCTCGGTATTCATAAGCATCTTCCCACAAAGGGAGAAACATCTCTCAAATTTCTTACCAGGCTACATGCAATATTATTAATATACATCTTTCACACATAAATTCTCAATATGGCTAGATGTTTGAAATATTGCTGTGAATACAGTGTTTCATTTTAAACACTTCGTCTGAGTTCAAAAAGTTTTAACGCTTACTTATCAAAACCCACTGATTTTACAAAATATATCTGTATTTCAAAAAATATAACAAAAAAATAATACAGGGCTAGAAACTGTATTTCAGATACTAATCATAGTTTTTTGTTTGGATAACACTATCCAACTTTTTTAAAGGCTAGTCCCAGAGATATGAAAGTCAATAAAGAAATCCTGTGATTTACAAATAAACTGATGGTCATGGTTGTTTCCTATTTCGAGCCCTGCATAACAAATTATGATGATAGCATGACTTTCATGTTGTGAATGTTAAGTATAAACAGGGGTAGAAATTAACCTGTTTTCTCCCACTGTCATCTAATAGGATACCCAAGACAGTTTCCAGTTTGGTTTCTGTATTTATTTATATACCAGACTTTAACTCTTCCTGTGAACTGGCATGTTTCCAGCTAAGAAAGGGTTCTGAAGTCTTCTGTATTGAAGTGTGAACTATTAAACCAATGCCTTTTACAATTTAAGTATCTAAACAACAAAAGTATAAAATATGCTCAAAGTAAGAATTTTTAACTAATCCAACACTTGGTTGGAAGATGTTATATCTAATCCCCAACTATTTATTGGGCAACTTGATTGTCTGTCATTAATTTCAACCCCTGAGAACTGGTGAACAGGAAAGCAGTCAGGAGCAGCAAAGTAAAAGAGTAAGTAATTTTAGGAAAACATTGAAAGAGAGATAGAATTAAGGGTGTGAAAGATGTGAGATTTATGATTTTAAAGTGCAATGTTTTCCACTTACTCTTCACCCCCTTTTTCCCCTTGCGCTCCTTTTTGTATTGTTCCTTGAGTTTGGTTATAACTCCCTGGTCGACATTCCAGGCTTCAGGCATGAGACACTGGTCTTCCTTTTCTAAACAAAGTGAAACAAATGAAACATCCTTTTTCAATAATGTCACCAAGTGATCTCCACTGAAGGAGGCAACAGCTGCTGTCAATGGCATTTGTCTTTTATTTTAAACAGACAGAAATAGCACCAAGCTTGTGAAAGCTGCAAAACTGCTACTCACATTCCACTTCTATTTGCTCAGAATTTTCTTAGTAAAAAATTGAGATGAAATTTCACATCTAATTCTTATAACCAAGCACATAGCTGTTCATAAACGTAAGCAACATTTACTTTATAATAAATCAGGACATATTTTTCAGGTTTTTTCTTTCCTTCAGGGAAAGAATTACTATATCTAGAAGAAACAGCTATGTTACTCATCAACATAACTTTACAACTCAGATGTTGCATTACTGCATTTTAATTTCTCATTTTATTGTCTTTGTGCTATGTTGTCATTTACACAAAGCAGTAGCACATTTAAATAATTTTGGAACATAGTAGACATGTCACCATGGTTTAAACAAAATCTTAAAGCACTAAAGCCACGAAATTTCGCAAAAAAGCCTGAATTATTAATCTTTGGAAAAAAACCCAAAATATTTCAGCATGCCTAATGAAAAAAAGATCCCCTTTTTTGTTTTCTTTGGTTTGTTTTTTTTTCCTAAATATTTCTCCCAAATTGCTTCTACTGTGACATGATACAGAGAAGAAATATTCTTCCAATTGTACGGTATTTGGAGATTTTGAAAAAAACATCTTACGTGAGTTCAAATCTCCAAGTCATTTTTCCCATATATGGAGAGACTGTACTGAGGCAGCTTAGAAAAATAATTTGCAGGAGAAGAGGAGGTAATACAGCTTTTCCATATATATATTTATTTTCATAACCACTACAGGTACAAAATTTTTTGAAATTCATTAACTTTTCGCTTTATTTTCTCATTAAAATCTCAATCTTTTTATTTAAAAATTAATTCCTTTCAGACCAACTTTGCTTTGCAGATCAGTAAGCTATTCTAGACCTTCTTAAAATATGAGCAATAATAAACTTATCCTCAGACTAAGCTGCAGAAATTACATGTCTGTAGAGGAAGCACAACACTATCAATCACAATCTGAACAAGTCACTATGATTGGACAGAAGACAAAAACCAGACATGGGTTATTACAGGGACTGACTTGTCAGAAATGATGCTTGCTGAAAGAGACCTAGGAATCCTCCATAAACATCGAACTCAACAGGATTCAGCAGCATACTCTCGCAGCAAAAGCAATCAACCGCATCCTGGGCTGTATTAACAAGAACGTAACCAGTGAGGGAAGTGACTGTTCCCCTCTATCCAGCCCTTGTGAGATCACACCTGTGAGTACTGCATCCAGTGTAATATCTGTAATACTCAGAAACTTTTTAGGTATAATGCTAAGTACCCACTATTGGTGTAGTGTAGCAAGTCTAGGGGAACCACTAAGATGGTTAAGGCAGCTGGAGCAAATGAGTTACAAGGAGGGGCTGAGACTACTCTGAGTGTTCAGTAGTAGCAAAACAAAGCATCTTAGCAGCCTATAACTATCTAATGTACAAGCAATTGAGAAAAAAGACTCTGCTTAGACTTACATCACAGAAGAACAAAATACTTTTTGAGATGACCCCTCCTTCCTTTGAACCCTCCAGTCATGATTCTGTATTCATGAGTGACAGACTAATTCAAGATGCAAATTTGAGCAGCATAAGTCCTTTGCAGAAGCTACGAAAATAGGTATTACTAAGCTGAAGAGAGACTCTAAAATAGTCTATGGGCTAAGTCATGTCCTCTTAATACATATGCCCCAATTACCACTAATGATCAAAAACTGCATGAAGAACTCAAATAAGATATGAGAAGATCAGGCTTCAGAGAAACAAGTATGTATTCTTTCTGGGATTAGGTTTCAAGTTTTAATTATGCTTTTCTTCCCTGGCTGGACAAGATTTTTTTTTCCTCCCCTCCAGCAAAAAAAAAAAAAAAAAAAAAAAAAAAGTTTAAATAGCTTTTTATTAGACTGTGTTGTTGCCAGTAAAATACCTAATATATTAATTTTCTACAGACTGTCCCAGGATGCTTCCCACATGTCCTAAAGATTCTGTTCAATTTCAGAAGTGGATCCTGAACTACTCCTGTTCAAGTGCTTTATAGTTTAAAAATTACCTGAACACATCTGAGGACCTTTCAAGCTAAATGGATTCAACAGATTACTATAACTGATACTTGGGATCCAAAGAAAGAATTTTGTCTGTTTGCTTCTGAGGTCACCACACTACATCAGTTACACTTCAAGTAACATCAGTGATTCATAATGGCAGTTCTTTGAAGAAGCTTAGTCTTATATACAGTTACCATAAAAGACACAGGCTGTGAAACAAGTAACTGAAAAACATGAAAACCTCTAACTCATTTCTAGACTACTACTTTTCATGACAATTTATTTTAAATGTTAGACTTCTGCTCATTTGTACTCAGCTTTCATCAATGAAAGTAAAAATAAACCAGAAGTGTGAATTTGAGAACACAAAGCTCCTGTTGGCATACTGACTTTTCTGTGACACAAGCAATAGCTACACTTACAAGCATAAATGGATAAAATTTTAATATTAAAGATAAGTATCAGAAAAACCTTTATCATAAAAAAGAGTAATATTCCTAAATTTTTTGTGAATAGAATACTGACTGCTATATCTAATGATATTACAACACATCCTCTTAAGCAGAAAGACTACATCACACAATAATTTAAAGTCCAACCAGGAGTTTGACACGGCTTCAGCAAAATACAGCATCTCAGAGCTGATGGCTCACGTGAGAGCTACAGCTACCATGGCTTATTGGTCTGTCACAGTTGTAGTTCCATTATAAAGTTCAGTTATTTCCCATTCATTGTCAATAGCTCCCTCTGTATTCACTTATCCTTAAGACTTTCCAGAGCAGCTTAAGTAGGAAACAACTCCCCGTCAATATATTTAACCAGTTTTCTTCTTTCTTCCCTTCCCTACACAATGGGTTTAGGCAAATAATTATGTCAAGATAAAGTGGATGCTGGCATTCTGGGTTGCAGGACATGAACATCAAAGGACAGAGAACAGTTTGTGAAATGCCTCTTTATGAGTAGTGGGCTTAAAGATAAATTATTCTGCTAAATTTTTAAGGAAAGTTTGAGCAACTGAAACGTTTATATTGCCCAAATTGCTAACTCACAATAAGAGTGCAAGAAATTCAGCCTTTATGACTCACATTATTCTCTGGAGAAAGCAAAGAACACAAAATAACTTTCATATCATAACTGTAAAATACAGCTTTATGAGAGCCCTTCATTAGCACGAGTAATTGGAAAAACACATCAAAACAACACTCATAAAATTTAAATTCTACCTGCCTTAATATTCAAAAGGAAAAATTACCAAAAGCATAAACCACGAAGAATCCTTAGATTAAAGCAGTGTACAGAAAAATGAGAATATTTTTTCAAGAGAGCTTCGGTCTGCCAATTATTTAGTATAGAAATACTCAAAAGGTGCTATGATCCTGACAGAGTTCTCAATTGATCAACCACAATACATTCTTCGCACATTTTGGTTTTTTCCTGGTACAATGCATTCAATTTCCTTACCCCAGTCTGTTCCATCTCCTGAACTTCTTGATTCCCCATCACCATCATCTGAGGTAACCAAAAAGTCAAACTCTTTCAAAGCTTCTTCTGTATCTCTATCTTCACTGCTCTCAGATAGCACTCTTTTCCTTACAATCTGGAAGGTCAGAAAGGACAGGAAGAAAGGCTGAATTAAGTTACACACACATCTTTATACTGAGCAGTACTGTCTTGTCTTCTATGCAAAATCCAAACAGAAAATTGAAGAGGAAGCAGAAAAGTACACATTAATAAGCAAATCTGGAATAGTATGCAGACTTGGTTCCAGTTTCTAAGTCAAAATGGAATTTGTCTGTAGTTCTTTCTTTCCTGTGACCATCAATAACCAATCACTGATAATGAATTTACACTGACCTAGACCATTACTATCTTTTTTTACTACTGGAAAGTACAAACTTGCTCTTAAAACTGATTTTAAAATGCACAAAACCCACAAACAAAAAACCAAGAATGCTGTAGAAAAGACTTCAGCAAAACCAAATTTACTCTACTTCTTTGAAAATAGCCTTTCTGACCTTCACTTCTGAAATCACTCTTACATGTGGACCAAAATACAGGTCTAGGAAATAAAAAATGAAACCCCAAACCCCACAATTGTCGAAAGCTAATTTGCATAGATTTAGCAAATCATTCCACCCTGAATACTTTCTCAGATATTATCGTTATTTAAATGTGGTGTTTTCATGTTTAAACTGCATTTTCCTTCCAAACTCAAAAGCAAATTCTGGTAAAACAAAAAAAAACCCACATTTTAATGAAAGACCTCACTGAATGCTTTCTGCAACAAATTTACTTTTCCCTCTATAATCAAAATGGACTAGATGCTTTACAGTTATTTGACTAACAGGTAAGCTGATGCCATGATACCTGAAAACCACAGCATAAATTCCACTTCTACAGAAGAAGAAAATTTACAATATTAAAATATTTTGACTTGGAACCTTGCTAAGGCTCAGTCTGAAAAGACTTCAGTACATAGGCCAACATAGTTCATGAACATGACTGACTGTTTCCTCTAAATACAGTAAAAAAACTTCAAAAGCTGAAGCAATTCTAAACTTCAAGCTTCATTTCTTCAGCAGGCTTAGTGAACATACTGTATTACAGAAGATTTTACAGAAGAGCCTCCGACATTAGTTCACAGCCCACGGATGACAGGAACAAGTTTACAAAGATCCTCTTGAAAAATGCTGTAAAACTGATGGGGTTTTAAGTGTTTTAATTCTTAAAACTGACCACAAAAATAATCACATCCATCATAACTCTTATCTGCTTCAATACTTAGGAAACACAACTCACTGAATAAATACTAATTTTTAAAAGAAAAGGATAAAATTGAGTACTGATTGCATGTATCTATTTTATGTCATCATATGAATAAAACATAGCAAAGTATAGATCACAGAGTTGGTAGGTTCAGGCATTTCACTGAACAAAGAAACAAAAAAAGTTTATTAATCACATTAGAGTTCTTCTGGTTATACTTTCTTGTTCCTTCCATAAGCTATTTAAAGAGAAATGTATCTCAGTTCTGTATTCTACAAGGACAAATTTCTACAAGTAATTTTAATTATCAAGAATTTTTCAATAAGTATTCAAGAATCAATGCATTTTTGACAGGCAACATTATGAAAAACACCTTCAAACTACGCTGAAAATTTTTAAAAAAGGACATCCGATACTTTAAAAATTGTTTCCAATACATAACAAAAAATAGAACTGGAATAGTAAAAAGGAAATTTAAAAAAATTCAATATGTTACTGCAAACTCAGATGGAAAAAAGCTTAACTTGTATGCACAATGTCAGAAATACATATATAATTCCTCTTATGCACACATGCTTGGACAGAACATCATAAAGATGCATTAAGGATTCGCACGTGTACATACACAGTCATATACTTTGCTTATAGGCATCTCATTAATCTCACTTTTTCTGTTCTTCGTAACTTTTTCAATTATTTTTTCCACTCACTGTTGCGGTATCAATGATTGTTTTCTCTCTTCCTTCAATATCTTCTTCATCTTCTTCATCACTAAATTCTGCAGCTGCATTTTCAAGAAACTTGAAGGTCTCTAGCAGAGAGGCAGAGTCAGTCAATTCAGGTTTCCTAAACAACAACAATAACCATCATCATGAGACAAAAGAAATCACAAAAAAGTCACTTTTGCAATTACCAATTTGTTTTGTATTATTATGTTCAACAACATATGAGACTAGAATTAGCCTACAAGTAAAAATGGTCTATAACAGTATAAATTTTTGTGGCTAAAGAACTAAACATTAGACATAAACTACCCTATTAGAACCAATAAAACGATCATATTATAGCCAACAATTACTCTTCATCTGGCTGCTATTACCAGGATAGACACTTCGATTTTTTTATTCAAAAAGCATTTTAAAGCAACATTCATCTCACACATGCCCAAAAGCAACACCAATACTGATATGCCATCACTGAAAGCCTCAGGAACAAGGACATGAGTTACAGCTACCAAGTTGGGTTCCCACATGCACATCAGGGTACAGGAAAATTTTGCTGCTGTTAGCTGATGTTCCTTGTCTTGCTGGGAAATACCAAACTCTAGATTTATTCATTAACTTTTGAGACATGATAAATTTGCCACTGTAAAACAATATAATGGGAAAATATCATTGATGACTAAGTAATGTTTACACAGACTTTTACATTAAACAAATAAGGAAATGGATGAAGATTGGATAAGATTACGAATGTACTGGCAGAAATTTAGGCAGCGCCTCAGAACAGGAAGTATAAGGGCTGTTATATTACAAACTGAGGAGGAAGAATCCAGGAAGCAGCACTGTAACAATTATTAAAACTCTGACAAAAGTACAGATAAAGCATTCCTAAAATTATCAACACGTTCTGTGTTTTCTATGCAGAAGATGCACTTTTCCATCAACCCCTCAAAGATAAAGTCGTGAAAAAAATTTATTCACTTTGAATTGTTACAACTACTTGCAGTAAAACCTTTTACATTCTTTAGATAGCTTTACGACACTGAAGACAAGCTTTATTGCTTTCTTACCTTTAATCAGTAGTCTGTTTTTCATAGTTCATCACTAAATGCATGTCATCTTGATTCTCACAACCACTGAAACAATAGAAGTCTCTCTCTCTCTTTTCAGAATTGTAGCTCTAAATTGTCTTATCCAGTCTCCTTAATACCAGCAAGTGCTTTGCTTCAGCTACATTTTGCTTCTGCTATGACCCTTTCAAAATGTTCAATCAATTAACACACCTGTATAGTAAGGCCTTATAAAGTCCCTGCAGTGTAAACAAACACCCAGTCATCCCTCCATCGCCCACTTACTCCAATATTTCTTCATAACAATTTTCAAAGGTCTGTTACAGGAAACATCCAAAGGCAAAAGCTTTGATGTGTAATAAGGCACGATAAGCAGCACACTTCCTTCTTTACACACTCTCTGTTCCAGCAGTTCTATGCTTACATGTCAATAATTGCCAGGAGTGGCTTCTTCATAGCCCCATTATATCTGCATCTCATTAAGACATTTTGCTATTCTACTTTTTTTTTTTCATTTACTTATTTTTATGGCCCAGAAATACCAATAGCAATTGGTATTTCTTGCCATTAGAAATTCTCATACACAGCAACAGAATATACCATGATGTACAGCATGCTTTCATGGCCACTGGTTTTTCTGAGAATATTCCTTCCACTTTTCCACATCCTAGCTTAGATAAGAACAATCTCAAACATGTTTCCAATTTGCCCTGCTTCCTGCAGTATTTTGGCCCTCTTATTTCTATCAAACCTGAAAACACTGTAATATTTTTCTCTTTCCTTAAGCAATCACTACTTTGGCAGACTATAACACCTCATGAATCTGTAGTAATAATGTATATTTTCATAGAAATCCTATGGTACTTTTCCACTGCTGTTTCCAAAAGACAATTCTTGATAAGACAAAACTTGTAATGTGCTTTGTTTGACTAACTTTTTGACTTTCAGCAAATTCTGCATGTTCTGGTCTACTTTTAGTGGACTCAAATCATCCAACCACAACTGTATTTCTGTTTTGTCCTCTGTATTTTGCCATGTAAAAATCTGCCATGTATAAACAGTATGGCTGCTGATCTATGATAGCAACTATCAGACGCGCTCCAGTAAACAGCAATGTATGAACTAATACCAAACATAGAATAAAAAATTTCAATTAACAGAATTTAGTATTAAGAAACAGACATCCTTCTGTGGGTCCACGTATTTGCAGTAATTCATACCAAGATTTGGCTCTGTACTCATTTGATCTTAAATCATGATCTCTCACATTTAAGTTCAAAGTGACTACCAAAACAGGTTATATCTTTTCTAAGTAACTGGTCTGAATTCAATTATTCTATCCATTATTCCACGCTTTAGTGGGCAGGATATATATATAATCCTGTATCTGCAGTTACAGGGGGAGAAGGGGTAAAAGGCATCTTATGCATTGGGAAACATAGTAGCTTATTTATCATGTATTTCAAAACTGCACAGTACAGAAATATACAAAGTCAGCATAGTACCACAGAATATGATTTTGCTAAGGCACAACTTCCAAGAAAGAATTCATAAGAACCAGAAAAATAAAACAGAAGTGACAGAATATTTAAACTATTCAAAGGTTCTGAAGAAGAAAAGTTTCAAGCTGACAGACAGGCTGACTTGCTATATTGTACCCCAATACATTTTAGTAGTCAAATCAAAGTAATTTAATAATTTAGCTATTTTTAATCCTTTAGCAGCACATAAACGTAATGAATTTTAGATATTACTGTCAGCATTAACACTTAGGAATAACGTAAAATGTACTTGAGAAAATGTCTGGCCTTAGCTAATTTATGTTATGTACTTTGATGGCAATTTGAAGCTTGTTTGTTTCATTATTTTCCATCTGGTTAGTTCATTTTTCTTATAGGGTCATTCACAAAGCAACATAAAAAAGCAGAAGTGGCAAAAATATATTCAGAGATAAGGTAGTAAAATGAATTACTTTAAATTCCACTTAAGAAAAAGAAAGTCAATTCAACATTACCAGGGTTTTTGTAGCTTGGAGTATTAAAAAAAAAAAAAAAAAAAAAAGGGTGAAAACAATAGAACAGAGCTCCAAAAGCGGGGACTGATGCACAAACTGTAGTATTATAAGCATGAGTGAGGCAAGAGTACGGCAAGGTTCAGAACCTGCTGCAAATAAATAGAGATCAAAAACCTCAAAAAGGTCTCAAGAAGGACAATTCCTTTTACTGGACTGTTCCGGATCGCAACATATGTAAGGGAGAACATAATTTTCAAAGTGCAAGAACTTAGGATGGCTTTTTCCTTCTTCCCTAGCCATGTAGTCTAATGAAAAACTATTGGAGAAAAATAAGTCAGAAACCCCAGACAGCAGGAGCAGCTACAGAACCTGCCAAAGCAGAGAGCATAGAGCAACCAGACTGTGGCAGGACTTCCAACCCTGTGCTCCTCAGCAGCTTGCTCTGAATCTCTTTCTCACTGCTCCTTTCTCAGTCATACTCTGCAGCAGCACTCTTGCGTGGTTTTTTCCCCCAACACTGAACTTCATTCCCTGAGGTTTCATCCCAGTTGACTTAGCACTTCCTAACCAACCAACCAATCAACCAACCAAAAATCATTTAACCAATATAAAATCTTCTATCTGATACTGTTAACTCTGTGTATCACATTCTCCTTTCCAATAGCCTTATCCAATTAGACAGGAAATTCTTTGAGGCAGAGAGATTACCTGCTACTCCTGCCTGCACACGATTAAGTACAACAGGACTAACTGCTTGTCACAAGCATAGCAATAAGTAGTGCCAGAAGGTAAGTATAGGTAGACTAATGCTGCTGAGTTTTCCATCTTACTACTAATGGATGGGACAGTGCACCAATTTTGTGAAGAGTATTCTTAAAAGAGGGAACTTCTGATCCCCAAAGACAAAACACGCTTCCCTGTTTAAAACACAAAATTCTTGTTACAAATGGGATGGTAACTGAAGTACTTACCTCCCCTAAAGCAACATAAACCTGAACTCATGGGAATATTTTCCTCCTCAGGAGAAGCTGCCAGAATTTTCTGCAGCTGTGATGGCTGTGAAAATCTGATCCCAACTTATATTTTACAGGCTGTTCAAATATTCAGATTTGTCTTAACCCATTGGCCCCTTTACGACTAAAAATAATGATATCTTCCAATGAAATCTAAAAAATATGATTTGTGGATATTCCACATGTACTATTTAAAGCAAGCCTGCCTCTCTCTGGGGCTCTGCAGGTCATAAAACCACCTCTTTATTTTCTGCCCAACAGTGACATGCCTCAAGGCAAGTATTTTGTGTAAAAATCCAGTTGGTTCTGACACTGAAATATTAGCAGCTTTACAAAATGTATAGTTGAGAGCGAATGTATTTGCTCTCAACATTTAATATTCAGGATCTTAACACAAATCCTGTTTCTTACTGAGTGAAAAGTAGCAGCCTATAGATAAGGTAAAGTTATGTGGAAACTAAAACAGCACACCAGTGATACCTTTCCTGCTTCCAGCATGATCCAGAACGTTTCCTATTGTGAAGTCAAGTTTAACTTAGACTAAAGTCACATCAGAGACACGTATTTTTTTTTGTAATTAACACAATCAATATATCTATCATCACCTTCTCCTTTGTTGATAATAACTCTGGAAAGTCTGTGGTCATGTCCAGGGAGAGTCTCAAACTTCTACCATGAACTGCCCTACCACAAGGCCATTAGCTGCCTCGTGTCCTACTCACACCCCAAAGGAAAAAGTAAGGCCTTTTTTGTTTGTTTCTTTTATCCAAGACATACACCAGTTATCTTAAATAAAACCAGGATTTTATTGATAAATTCAGAAGCAGGAAGAAATACCACAGTAAAGTTAAATAAATACAAGTTCAGGTTAGGCTGAGAAATGTTTGTGGGGACTGTACAGGAAAGAACCTGTTGTAACCCAGCATTCAGAGCTATTCTACTGTAGTCTTTCTTGAGCCATTTTCTTTGCTTCGGTTTCCTCCTACTATCAAAATATGCTACTGCATGGTCATCAAAAGTTTTATCTATTTCCCCTCGAATTTAGTTATCATATGTTTTACCATAGTCTTTTCAATGTGGCTAGTTAAGTTCTTTTGAACTGTACTCGTTTAAATAAATGCATGCAAATTCAATGAGGACTATCTTTAAGAACAATGCATTAGATCTTCAACACTGTGTAAAATCTTTCATAACATAGCACAGAAAATATCAACATAATAATTTATAAAATTATGGAACACTTAAAATCATGAAAATTTACACACAAAGAACACAGGGCAGGCTAAACAGTCTGTCACAACCTTTGAAACCTCTTATGAATTCACACCACACAATGCAAGAACTAGTGCAAAATATTACAACTAGTAAGCAATACTTACAAAATGGTTTGGATCTAATTTGGAATTGCAAAGGAATACCATTTAAAAAGGAACGGCCACTTCTCTTGCCAGATCTAGTCAGATGACTATAATATATCAAATAAACGAGTTTTATAAAGAAAAAAATAAAACCTAATGTTTGAAGTACCAGAGTAACTTTTATAAATTATTTCCCTATTCACCTCCCCTCTCTTTTCTCTCTACCACTGCACAACTTCTCTGTCTCTTTCTCCCCATTCTTTCTGTACCATGAATCTTACGTGACATTTCCAAGAAGCATCCCTCAAACCCTTAGGCCATAGAACTGTGCCAATCAAAAGTGTGGTTCATTCATACTACTTTCTTCACAAAAAAAAATCAATTTATCTACTTTATCTGGCATAAACCAGGTACCTTTGAAATGCCTGTTAGGTCACTGCAAGATGGAGGCAGGGAGAAACAGGAAAAAGTTGAAAAAGAAACCCCACCAGTAAAGTAAATAAAGTAAACAGATTTTGCATTTTTTTTTCTTTTTGTAATTCAATATTATAGTCTTGCATACCATTTTGGAAGTCTTCATGGCGGATGTTACCTCAGGTTGATAAATTCAGAGATATTTTCCCAAATAAACCATTTTATAAGCTAGTCAACACACAACATTCATCAGCCAGTATGCAGCATTTTCATTACATGGGTCAGTGTTAATAGGATTTAGAGATGCAAAAGAGTTATTAAGGCCTTCTGGCATAGAAAGACGTTCATTCACTGAAGTGTCAGTTAGAATGATTTGTTGTACATCAGAAAGGTAAGGTTTTCAAAATGTTTAATTTTAATCTTTGAAAAAGTGTTTGGATTTGCTTTCGAATCCTGAGGTTTGATGCCTTTTAGCTCATGTAAAGTAGAGGCAGTGGAAGCCATACACAGTTCAATAGGAAAAAAAAGGGCAGTAGACTAGTTTCAGAGACTGACATATCACCCAGAACTGTTTTTCTTTAAAAATTTCTATTGGCTATTTACAGTTCTAATGATCAAACCCGTAGCAAGAACTCAGATAATTTACCTATACCATTTTATATATGCACACATTCATACATATGTATATACATACATATGTTTGGTATATGTTCATTCCTTTCCAGTTCTGTTCCTTTATTATATTTGCTTCCACTCACATCAAATACACAGCTCCAAGAAGGTAAACTAATTTGACTGTTTAGGCTTCACTCACTAACATAAAACTACTAAAAATGAGGTAATAAGTGAACTAAAGACACTTAAGTAACTGTCATGTTTTCAAGGCTACAAATGATGTTTGCAGGCAGCTTTCATTTCTGCTTCAGTTTGTTGGGGGAAAGCACCCATTTCTCTCACTGCAAGTGTTAAGAATTTAAACCATTATTATGAGGTTATTATTTTAGTATCTATTTTTGAGTCCAGTCATGCCAAGTGGTACTTATCTTTTGTAATGCAAGTGAGCTGATTGAAGAAACTGAAAACTGATTCCCTTTTACATTCCATGAAATAAGTGAAAACAGGACTATATCTAGCTCACGTTATCATATTAACATTTCACTTATGGATTCAAAATCTTGCAGGGTGCATTCAAAATCCACATGATATCTTGAGTGCTAAAGTTTTCAAGACGATCTGTGCATTAGCAAATAAATAGGCAATGTAAGAATACAAGTTTAGGCACAGATGTAGCAGCTAGTAACACAAAGTCTGAAGCTACTTCACCTAAGGATGAAGAAATTCAGACAACAATAGTTTGTTCATCACTGTACCAAAAGGGGAAGGTCTCTGATGTAACTGCAACCCTTTAAGATACACAAAATTAAGCTGAGAGGCATGAGGGACCAGACGGCAATTTTCTAAACTGGGGCCTAGTAGAAGTCAATTTACACATTCTCTGCTGCAAATAAATATTGTTATATTAAGTATTTGCACTACAGTAACCATCTTATGCTTCTACATACCAAAGCAAACAGCATCAACTTCACAATAATTACTCCAAGCACTCTCACCAACCTTTCCCATAAAAAGGCTGAACTTTGAGGTGTCCAAACCCCAGCTGTTGAAATAGGTATAAAGGACAGACAACAAGATATAACTTGTATAATAGGCAAGTTCTGGTATAACAAACAACTCAAAATCTGTAAAGGATGTAGTAAGCTGAACAGAGGAGGAATATCCTCCCTGCACACCACAAAGTATACACTTCATACATCTCCGAGGTCAGAGGGAAAATGCCAGGGCATCCTCACAACAATCAAAGGCATTAAAAAAACATTTAAAAAATAAGAGAAGTGTGGATTTCTGCTGTGGTCAGAAGTACAGTCAGAGGTCGATGAGAGGTATTGCTGAAGGAGGCTGAGTAGCAGCAACAGGTACTATGCACAAATTAATAGGCTTACACAAAAAATTGTGCTAAAATCAGACTGTATTGAGAAGGAGTTTTCCCATTCTTTTACTGGAATTTCTTTCAGTACTAATTTATTTTGGTCTCCACCACTCTTCCATTTCACTAAGAAAGTATTGATTGATTACCAAAAAACAATAGTCAAAACATAAAGGAAGCTTTGCTTCCTGTTTCCATTACTCCCTCTCTCCCCAAAGAGATAACCATATGGTTATGTGGTTTATATGCATAAAAGCATCGAATATCAATTTTTAATTTTTTGTGGATTCATCACATCAGTGTTCAGTTGTATGGAAGGCAGTTTAGCCAATCTGTTCTTTCTGCAATTTACACTGCTATATGGATAAATCTTTAAGGAAATTAAAAGCTAATGTGCCTTCCATCTTCCTGTTATTGAAATGCATCATTGAAACTATATTCCTTGTGTTTTACCCTGTACTTTTTCTCCTCTATTGTACATTGTCTTCATCACATTCACCCATATTCTTTCTGAACTCTTGTTGATTTGTCTTTATCATTTCTCCCGCACAAGCTTTCTCTTTACTCAAGTCCTGTACTCTCTGCTTCTCACATTCTTCATTCCATGTAAACATTTTTCTAAAAATCAGACTTAAAATCCATAGACTCAGTTGGGTCCATATTACACAGTTCTTCCAAGATCAAACAAATCAAACACACTATGAGTTGTCTTTTCTCACTTCAACAGAGGTGCATTCCTTGTTAGACTACATTTATTTTCATGCATTACTTTTTGCCCAGTGCTCTGCTCCTCAAATGTAACTAAAACATCTTCAGGTTGACCACTGGCCTCAGAATTGCTAGCAGATATGTATCCAAGTTCATTAAATGTTTTGAACCAAAAAATCTGCCAAACAGCATTGGCTTGAGCAGTTCACAGGCTTCTGTGGCGATAGCAAAGTTTTCTCCTACAAAGATTTTCACTGTATCTGTACAGTTACAGAGTCTTCCATCTGCATTTTAGTTTGTAACTGTCCCAATGTCTGATGGTCCTGGCAACCACTCACACGTGTCCTTAAACTTCCTGGAATTGCACTAAGGTTTTGTTTGGTTTCTTGTTTTTCCACTTTCTCACTGTAACTTTCTTCTTCTACCACTACAAAACTGCAAACACTTGTTCATTGCATTCCTTCCAACTGTACAAATTTGCTGTGGCCCAAATCCATTTCTCGCTTTACATACATGCAAGGAATAACAAGAGGCTGCTAAAGAACTGCCAATCCTTTTGCCCTCACAGTAAGCAGCCTAGTGCTAGTGAGTTTGCTCCAAAGGGTGCACCTTCCTCAACTGTAAGCAACAATTTACCGGAGTAACCTAAATTTTTCCCAGTTCTGCCAGCCAGGTAGAAAAGCATTGAATTAAATTTTCAGACACTCAGTAAGAATTTCAGTTGGGTTTAGGAGCAAGATCAGTGTGCCTTAAATCTTAGTGACCTATTCAATGCTAATACTTTTCAAAAAGAAGCTGTTCTATATATGTTTAAGTAATGTCTCTTGTCAATAGATGAGGCAGGTAACATTTCTGATTTCTTATCTACCATAAAGTTGCACTTTGAAATCTCAGAGGCAAGTGATGATGCAGTTGGGAGGAGGTGAACAGTGTCACATGCCACAGAAACAGCAAGGTGTAACATTTTACAGTATCTAGTAGCACAAGATAAAATAGCTGTTAAATAACAGGCAGTCTCTGCCAGGAAGAAAGCCACAGAATGCTTCCTGAAAGGTAAATTGGAAGAGATGGTCTGAAAATGTAATTGAAACACTCAGAAGAATAACAGCATTGAAAGTTAGTCCTGTACTCAGACTGATCAAGGAATTTTCATAAAATCACGACTTTTTCCCCTCAGTGAGGGAGATCCTCAGTGAGGACATCCACAAACTCAGAATCACCCATGAAGACTGACATGACTATGTTGAATAAGAACTCTGGAAAATTCTTCCACTGTAAAACCCTGGAGTCCCTTCTTGCTCATCATGTTATCAAAATGCTCCTCTGAGCTTTCTAATAGAGTCTGCCATCTTATGCATCACCAGCAAGATGAAAACAGCTTTACAAAGTGTGTAGCCTGGCCAGCCTTGCAGCAGACAAGCTTGCAGAACTACAATGGAAGGGAGCTCATTTTTCTGCACCAGTGGATGTCCTCAGCCATGGAGTAAACTACAAAGTGTTAAACCTAATATCATATCTACCCCAAAAGCAAATAGATAAGAAAGAAATGCAAATGTATCCAAAACTGCTATATGCATTTCATCCATCAAATAGCTAACTTATACATACATCTGTTTCAAAACTAAGTAAATACATATAAATAAATTTTGAAGTGTAAGAAGAGAAGCTTTGTTTACCTACTTCCTCTAAGAGGAAGTGATCCCTTCACCAGAAATAAAACCAAAATTGTTATTGCCATCTATCAAGCATTCCTTGTTCTTAAAAACAAAGTTGCTGTACAGAAATGACATGACTTGTCAACTACGTAACAGCACAGTATATTTTAGTAGTTTACAGGTTTTCTCAAACATTCAAATTTTCCACCTCACAGCATTAAATTTAATTATATAACAATGAACTTCTGCCCTTATGTAACTTTTTGGCCAGAAGTTGCTGCAACTATCTGGTGGGTATAAATGAAATTTTACAAATGCTTTTTAAAAGACAGAATGTTTCATATAACAGTGTTAGACCTTATAGAATAAAGGTCTTGAATTTTGCCACATCAGTATAGAAAAGAAAAAAAGAGTGATAATCTTTGAGGAATGCTATACTTGATGCAGCACAAACTAGTGGAAGCAGCATCTATTGTTCATACAATTCTGCATGATTTTCATTATTTTTCTAGTTTTGCAACTACAATATCTTAAACAAAAACAAATAGATTATTTTCCTGAAGCCTTTACAGTTAAGTTTAACTTTCTTTTTTTTTTTAAACTCTGCATGGAAAAGAGAAGAAAAAGGAAAAAAGCCCCCTAAGTTTTCACCATTGCTTAAAAGTAAAAGTAAGCTTAAGTTTTTACTGTCTTGGACTGACTTTCTATAGTATTAGAAATATTAAAAGACAGAAATTAGTACCTTACATTGAGTCACATTTACCTATGTATATTCATCAGTGGAAAATCAAAAACTTACAGGACTCAGAATGTAATGAGTGACTTCGTTTTTCAGATTCAGTCCAAAAAAATCCTGTCTCTTGTATAGATTATCATGTCACAGTCAGCACAGACCAGAAAGGCAAAGCCTGCAATCTACACAGAAAAGTTTCCAGCAATACAAATAAACCATTAAATTGAAACAATGCCGACTTCTAAACACTTTGCAACCGTATCTCAAGAGGTTTGATTTGACTTAGTGCTGCCATTCAACTAAAAAAAATAATTTATGGTGCTTTTAAGATGTGAATCTCAAGACTAACTTCCATACTTATTGCTTAATATAATGAAATTTGCCACAATTGCTCTAATCTCCAACTAGGGAACCCTGAAATCTTCCCGGTAAACAAAAATTTTGTTCAACAACATTAAGTGCATTTATACATAAAGATAACGTCATCTTGATGCTTACCCGATCATTGTGCTTTCTTTAATCTGGCCCTCTGTGCCATTTACCATCGGCTCTTGATTTCTGTTTTCTTTTTCTGAAGCATCACTTGAGAGGCCCAATAAAGCTCGCACTCGTTTTGACTTCACATCCAATATCGTGTCCGTGTAGCCCACTTCTTGAAGATACCTGTAGGAACAGAACTCATGCTAATCTTCCATGCACATCCCACTCATGCAAAAACAGTAAAAGAAAACTTCTCCCTAAACTCATCTTCAACCCCTTAGCTTAGCAAAGGGTGGTGCTGAGCTAATGAAACATGCTTATAAATCATCCTGTACCAGCTGCAGAGGGATTGCCTCTTGCAGTACCAGCCTCTACAGTCACTGAGAAGCCTAGCAGTCAGAGGTTATACAATACGTTATTCATTCATTTACTAAAATGGGTGGAAAAGCACTTTCAATTAAAATATTTACAACTGCTTTATAAAAATCACCACAGTTGTATGTACAACATGGTCATTTTATTCCTCGACACATGGAAACTAGATACAAGAAGTATCAGATATGTTCCAATATAAACATTATTAGAAGCCTACAAAACAGAGAAAATAAAACCCAAACTCTACAGCTGTAGCTATTAGTGAGAGTTGTTATTTATGATGCACTAGGCTTGATAAAATCTTTGTCTTGCCTTTCCTTTATTCTGCAATGGATCTGCTAAATATTAATTTGTCTTCCCTATAAAGGTTGGGCAGCAAGCATCCTTGTCTGAAAACCTCAAGGTCTAAAGTTGGCTCTTTAGGTCTAAAGTTGGTTCTTTCATCAATATGCCATATTGCCTTTGAGGGAAACAGGAGGAATATATGATTTAAAAAAGAAAAATTAAAAATTGGTCTCTGTCCTTCCCTCCAGAATCTGGAGTTAATAGCACTGAAGTGATTAAATGGTTAATATTCTAGACAACTAATAAGAAGGGAAATGCTATCTTACAGTAACAGCTGTTACAAATCAAGTACATGCACTCTTCCTGCAAGAACATTCTCCTCCAATTATTTAACAATATCATTCACATAACCACATTAGGAGAGAAATACTCATGGTTGGCTACAGAAAAATCAAAAAAGTCACCTATGCAAAACAGAGTCTGTTGGTAATATGCACTCTATTCAGCACTGTGTCACTCATGAATTGCACTGAGAAGGAATGACTTGTCTTCAGACTCACTGATCCAAGCCAAGACCACTCCATTTACATTTATCCAACATGCATGTAAAGATTTGAGCTCTTGCAAAAGAAAAGCATGTATAAGCCATCCAACAAATGGAACAAATTTAACTTCTGAATAATTCCTTGGAAAAAGGTCCTTTTATATAAGCTCCAGACTGTCCTTATTGATTCACACCCCTCTCATTTAATCCTTTGTAACAAACCAAATATCTTAGCAATTAATTTATTCCTTATGATCACAATTCAAAAACCAATTTAGATTTATAGACATTTGCTTCATTCAGATGAACTGAGAATTATAAAATGTCTCATCTAGCCTCTTGGATGTTACTCTTTTCTGCACCTCAAACAGGCAAAAATAAAAGTTTTCCCTCTCCAGTGCTAGCTGTTTTTATTTTACACAATAAAATTCTGATCTTAGCAGAATTACTTGTGTGTGTTGTTTTTTAATTGCAAGGTGCCATGACATTGACCATGTTCTCCCAAGGAAATTGTTTGATTATACTCATTGAAAGAAAAGTAAATGAGATCAGGCATTTGTGATTTGACAAAGCTCCTCACCTGAAGTTCTGAAATACTGAAATGTTTCAAAAACCAAGGAAAAGCAGGGCAGGAGCTGAATGAATTTCATCACGCACACTAATTTTTCTTTCAATAAAATCTAATAAAATCACATTTCATTACCAGATTTGTTCTTTTGCATTCAACATCTGAGTCCTTTTTTCAACACTTACTGTCTTAGCAGTTGTCGTCCTTGTTTCCATATTAGCTGACTATTCTGTTGTGGCTGAATCTCTGCCTCATTCCCTTCATCTGAAAAAGATTATTTTATTAATTTTTTTTCCTTTTCCTATTTTCATAAAAGATGCCCATCCACTTGTAAAGACAAATGTGATCTGTCTTAAAATGATTAGGAATGGTTTAATTAAAAAAAAATTCAAAGTGCCAATAATCAAGAGAGGAAAAAAAATGCACATAGCACATAATTGTAGTACTACATACACATAAAATTTGCCAGGAACACCCTACTCTATGAGAGCAAGTTCCACTAGTCATTCATGCCTTCCCTTTGGTCTCACATCCCCAAGTCCCATCTAATACTTTTTCTTTCATGGTACATAATGACATAATCTCAAGTTCCATTTTTGCATTAGCCTTCAAAAATAACTGCTGCTCATATTAAGTTTGAATACAAATATTTTAACTGCTAACGATATCAAATGCAACTGCAGCACGACATCGATTTTCAACTCACCTTGACAGTTCGACATAAACAAACAGACCTGCTCAATTTAAATTCATCCTTATTTGTATTAGTTTTGTAGAAGGAAAAAAACAAGCAAACAGTAGGGATTGTTCGTTTATTTTTTAACTGAAAAGCTATTGAAAAATTTTCATCGCATTTTCCCCAACCGTAAATTGGTATGCAAATGTTACTACCCTAGAAAAATCTACAAAAAAAAATAATTTCACTGCTCTGGTAAGAAAACTATCTGAATGTTGGCAACAAACAGCTATGTGTTGACTGCATGTATAGCTTCAAACTACACAATGGTGCGGTTCTTTTATTGTCCTCCAGGAGATGCATATTCTTCCCAAGATAAGAGATCTTGATTTATTGTCTATGAAAACCACTACAAAACTTGAAAACTTTGTGGTCCAAACACTGAAGGATGAACAATCTTCCTATGTAAACAAAAATTAAGAACAAGAAAAACCTCTAGTATAATCCTATGAGTAACTTGATATGGGATGTGGGAAAGCTGTTATTTTCATCAGGAAGCCATTTACCTTTAAACTGAATTAATGCCACACACAAAAAAATCCCAACACCTACCCAAAGAAACTATCAAAGATTGATCAGAATTCACATGCAAGGAGAGCCATATGAGTTTTAGCCATCTTGAATTCACAAATTCATTTAATAGCAACCACAGGAAATAATCAATTGCACAATAATTTTCCAATGACAACTGAACACAGCTGGATCCGAAGCACAGCTACCAAAGCTCAGTCTATAATTATTAAAACATGATTGAGGTAAATCTGCCTGGAAATTCCTTTGGAAAGCAAAAACCCTTCTTCTGAAGGCACTATTAACTACATCCCCAGGCAAGAATGCTCTTGTGCTTAGTCTCCTCACATCTGATGACCACTAGCAGTGACAATGGTTCATAGATAACAACGGAGGGACTTGCATCATAAGCAAATAATAGAAGAAGGTATCACAAATAGTATAATTTTTTTTTATAAAGGCATCCCTTTACCAGGAGATGGAACTCTTTTCTTCTAAATTGTGTTACGGATTCCCAAGTAATTATAAAGAAAACAATCAAAAAGGTCCCATTTGGAAGAACTGCTACAAACACTTTCACATTTTTTCATGACTGGGCAGGAAAAACAGGGACAGAGCAGTGAAAATATATGGACATTCAACTAAGTATCTATCAAAGACAACTTCAAAGGAGCATTATAACAAAGTTTCTATAACAAAGTTTCTATTTTAAGTGTATCACTAATCAGTCTATATTTAATATAAAACAAAAGTATACATTTCTGATAGCTACATATACAGAATACAATGGGATAGATGAGGATAATGGAATTTTAACAAAAGTAATTGCACTAAAGTTCATTTTGCAGAAGTAATGCACAGGTTATGGCTCTGCTCACAAGACAGGCCTTGCATGACATTCCTCCCCTGGAAACTGGAGAACCATGCTGTAGCTGCATTCTGAGAAATTATAGAAAAAAAAAAAGTTGTCTAGGATTTTAGTATGGTCAGAACAAGGTTTTCTAATGGTCCAAATAAAGATTGGAGTCTTCCACTTAGTAACACCAAATTAAGTATTTCTTCAGTTAAGGAAACAACCTTGATAATAACATGAAGTAAAATATCTCAAAAATTCATTATAACTTGAACAAGAAAAGCCTGGTATAAAGTTTTAGCAGCTGGTGTGGGGTTGGATTTATTGTTTGTTTACGGTTTTATTAATGACCTTCTAAAACTAATGAGGTAAGAATTAATCATGACAGTAAACCAGACCATCCCCTCCACAAACCAAGTGACAAAGCTGAGGTCTGCAGACTTTCTATGATCTACTTTTATGTACAGGGGCTCCAATTTCGTTTTAGTAAGAGTATCAGGGGACTAAGATACAAAAACCATCACTTATTACTTCTTTCAATGGCTTGACCTGTAACCAAATTTCTGTACCTCTTTTTTTTTTTCTGAGGAAAAGATAGGGAGATAGAGGGATAAAAGGAAATAATTTAAATTCTTAATTCCTCAAGTTCAGTGCTTATATCTATTTGTCTGAAGTAGGAGATGAAAACTCTATGAAAGTAAATCAGCTTTCCAGAGACCAAGGCACAAAACTGTCCTCTTACAGCATTACACTGAAGTTAGTTGAATGCATCTCCAATGATGATTTGAATTCTCTAAATAAATCCCCCATTCACAAACTCTCACTTTATGTCTAATATGTACTTTCATTATTTTTCTCCTGAAATATCACTGAGGTAATTGAACAAAACATTACATACTATATATTTCATTCAGATAAATTATCCAAAGATAAAAGGATTCTACAGTTATGAATCCAGTATCATCCTGTTCTAAAATATCCATACACATTACTAAGGGAGAGAAAAAACTATTCTCCAAGAGTAGATTTTTCATTTGGGTTTGGATTTTTTTAAATCTAAACTAATTTGATTTATTAATAGACTCTTTTAGAGCATTAGTATTATTTTTAATTGTACAAGAGTAAAATACAGTCTTTATTAATTACCTCTATTCTCACTGCTTCCATTTAGCAACTTATTTTATCAACACTATCAATTCAGCATTTGCACAAACTGCAGTTATGTTTTTATGCCAGTAATGAACTAATGTTTAATAAATTCTTACCAGAATCATAGTTTGGTGGCTTCATATCTCCCTGATTCAATTCTGTGCCATATTTTAATTTGTGATATTTAGCCCTGAAAGAAAACAAAGGGAAAAAATGGAAAAAAAACTATTAGCACATATAAAGGGTATCTCTAAACACACAAATGTCACCAATTTTCACTTGAAAAGCCATTCCTTTCTTCTAGTCTAGGAACAACACAAAACAAATCATTTGACCACAACTTCCGATAAGTGATTTTGTTTAATTATTTTTCCCAAGGTTTACATGCAAAGTGAATAGTGATGAAACACAGGGATCAGTAGACTGTAGATTTTACAAAATGTTCTTGCCACAGAAAAGGTTCCCTCCCCGTGGACACAAGCTACTCTTCTGTGTTTCACTGTGAAACATTTTTTACTATCCATGTCAGTTCAGCACCACCTACTTCATATCTCGTATTGTCACCTCCATTAAGCAAACTTTAGTTTTATTCTTCGAAATGCTGTACTTTCCAACAGCAGCAAGCTCTCATTTAGAACTATTATAAGTGAGATTTAGCAGTGACAGCTCACCTACCCCAGTTTCTCTCAAAGCTGCTACATCTGTCACTTGACCAAGTGCAAAATCAAGACTTCTCTTCCAAAAATATTTAGCCTTCAGAAGGCCTAATATAATAAACCCCATAAAGCATGCCATACAAGAGTAGCTATTTAAAAAAAAAGGAAACGCTTTTTAATTTGAAAAGCTTCATCCTACAGAGTCAGTAAAGACTTTTAAACACACAAAATAACACCACAGTAGTACAGGATTGCAGATGCACACATAAATTCTTCAAGATTCATTAGTCTTACAACACCATAATAGAGAAACTGAGGCAAAGAAAGCCTTAGCTAGTTTCACAATCTGTCCCCTCCTTCTCTCACACTCACTGTAATTTTATAAGATTGTTTTCTGCCAAATATGAAAATTTAGACAACTCAAAACAAAATCCTGATGCCCTATAAAGTTTCGTAGACATTCACAACTGGGTAGAAGAGTGGCACTTATACTAGTTCCTACCCAGAACAAAAGGCAGAGAACTCAGAAAATGCTGACTGTGCAGCCTGGCAGTAGTGGGACAACCATCAAATACACACATACACACAGTTCCAATCCGAATGTACAGAGCTAGGTGTAGGGCAGCAAGACACAGGCTACAAAAGATAAAAAACCCTCTCAAATACACCAACATGAAAATGAGTGCATTAATTCTACTAGTCACAAGGGAATTCTTCCACTCAAAATTTGTTTTTTAGAAAATTAACAGGTGTGACACTTTGTAATTGTATGAGGCAAGTCTCGCTAAGCTCGAATGACTGTATAAAGAACGACTGTAGAAAATGTTTTCAAGTTACCTACACCTCTTGATTGTTACATACACCTCTTGGTTGTTTCTCAAACATCTTCACTGCATTACTGTTTTCTTTTGCCTTTTCTTATTTCACCAAGAAAACTCATTATTTCTAACAAAATGGTGCTGAGGGAACTGATGCTTGGTAGTTCTTATGCTTCAGTATTGACAGTACTAGCTTCCTACTAATCCAACTGCATTTTAATGATAATAAACATTTAACTCTGAATGAGAAGGGTAAGTGAAGAGTGAAGAAGTGCCTCTTAGGTGTAGCAACATAGACAAACGAAGGAACCAACTCCTCAAGAGCCAGAGCACTAAGTTCTAACTCAGTTGAGCAGCAACCATCAAGGAAAGGAGAAAGGATGCACTTGGAATGTATTAACAGTAATAAGTGAAGGTTAAACATTCTGGTCAGTACAGAAAAGAACAACGAAGAACAGAACAAAATCAAGGCTGAATGTTCAATCAAAATATTTATCTTTCCTTTTCCAACTATCTGTTTCTTACACCTCACCAGCAGAGAGATGTTACCCTGGTAAAATATTATTGTTTAATGCTGAGGGTACGTTTACTTTTTCCCTCACCATCACTAATAAAAAGTAATGATTAATCAAGAATTAGGAAATCCTCTACTCTATCATCAACCTACCTCACCAACTTTAAACATTACAATTTTTTTATACACTCATGAATTCAAGTGACCTTACTGTTTAATCTATTTTGATTTGACTTAACATAGCAAATATTAATACTCGACTTTAATCTGGATTACTGACATATGCTGTGTTCTACTCAATTCCTTCAAATAATTTCAGAAAGCAGTTAGTTTTTGTAGCATTTGCTTTTAGTTCATCGGTCTTACGCAGAGTTCCCCTATGCTCTAAGCATTCACTAATTTTCTTATCAGGTGTTTGTTAATAATTTCCTACTTAAGTAAAATATTTGCTAGGTTCACTGAAAGGATCATTCCTTGTACATTTCCTTTTCCTCAGATTTCTCACATGTTCTCCAAAATCCATCTTTTAAAGATTCAGTCTGCAGATTTTTAAACTTCTCAGTATATTTATTTCCATCTCCTAAATCCATGTATGCTCATTTTTTAAATTTCTTTCCCTCTTAAATCATCAGTAATAGTCTTCTTTCCTCTTAGTAAAAGCATTATAAAGTCAGTTCAACAAAATGAGACTTTTTCATTCTATTCACATTTTAAACTGTTAATAGCAGGTTTTTGTAACGGGTTGCACCTCATAATGCAACAGCTTTTAAAGCTTTTGTTGTTATTCTTTACTTCAAGAGGATAATGCAGATTACATGGTCTTGTACACCACTGGCCCTTAAATCTATTTTAAGGCCAAGCTGGACTAAGATTTCATCTTTTAGAAGATCTAACTCTGTATATTACAGGCAGAGACCAGTAGCACTACAGATAAGGCAGAAGAACCGGAAAGGTTGTTCTTCTAACAGAGAGGTAACTGAAGAGCTGAAAATCCAAAAAAACAATACTTATTTTCAATATTGCTGGGAAAGTTAAAAACAAAAAGCACAAAATGACAAAAAAACCCCAATGCTACAGTCAAACCTAAATTAAAATAATTTAGTACAAATTCCTGTGTCTGAGCAAGTCACAGACTTGAAACAGAAGCATGAGTATCATGGCATAGTACTTGACTCAGTGAACTCATCTTCAGCTACAGTATGCTTTTAAAGTTCAGAGGAATATTAAAAAAAAAAAATCCCATAAAATCAATATAGACCACTAACAGTCCATCAAGGAAGTATTTTCTACACTTCTTCAAGCAGCAACTATGAGATTTATTTTCAGAAACTTTTTTATGGTACAGCTGAAAATATCACAGGTATGAAAGAGAAACAATCTTCTTTTTAAAGAACACTAAGAAAAGGGCTGAAAACCATGATTCAGACACCAAGACTGGAAGGTAGAGTCTTGACCATTCAGTTATACATATTGTAATCAAAGGTTATCAAACTTCTCACAAAATAACCTTGAATTCTTTTCTACACAAATTCTGATTATAGCTTATTCCATTAGCACATTCTAATTTAATCTATTTCTATAATAACATCTTCTGCCCACCTGTCACACCTAATTTCACTTTTTCAGAAATCACACGGGCCACTTATTAACAGCTTTAAAACAGCCTTCTGCAGTTCACAGCAGTGCAATACCATCATCACAAAAAAGAGAAGAAGTCTTTTTTTGTGTAAATAAGTACGAAGTAAAATCAATGTTTCTCCAACCTTTGCATCATCTGGTCAAAAACAAGTGGTTTGGGGGAAAGAAAAAGGGAAACAAGTCACAAAGATTTATTATCTGAACTTGTTCAACTTGAATGATTTACCTTCCATTACATATGGATCATTAGCAGTATGCAGAGACAGAGAAATTACTTGAAAATAACTACCTGAAGGATACAACTTCATAGAAGGTATTTTCCATCTGAAAACTAGCCTTCAAGTTGTTTGGAAGAAAGATATTTTGGTACTGTGAAAATACATTGCTGGGTAGATGCCCTCACTAAGATAAGAATGAATATTAGCACTGCTTTGGCTTTTGCCTTTCACTACACAATTCTCCCTTTTTGATTAGCAGTATTTTCTTTGAACTATGTGTCTTCTATGCAAACAGTGCTTGGAGACATTCAACATGGCTGCCACAACATTTTAAGAGCTGCTTAGGAAAAAGCTAAAAGCTGTCATCCTTCTAAATTTCCTAAGACTAAGAGCAGTGAAACTTTTCTGAATACTTCACACAGAAAAAAGTCTGACCCCAATCAAAACAGGCCACTATTTCTTGGAAATATCTGTCGCCAGACCTGAAGCATCTAATCCAGCTGTGCTGAGGGAGCCTGCCAAAACATCCGTAGAAGATCTGGGAGCCGACGCCAAATCAAGAGACATAAACAAGAATGACTGCCAGGAACAGCACGGCAAGATATTCTACACAGGGTAGAAGGCGCCAGCCTTACACTGATCAGACACACCAGCGCAGAAAACAACATAAAATTAAATCAAATGTTTCTAGAGACATGGCTCAGGAGTCCAGTTCTTTGGTTGAAATATGTTAAGACAGGAAGCGAGCTAGACTAAGTGAAATAGGACATGTACTTGAGAGAAACAGTACTACATTTCAGCTAGCTCCTGAAAATTCAGAGGCAACAATGCAATTTACTGGTGGGGGAGTAAGTATTGATAAAGTCATAAAAAGTAACCCTCAACTGTGAGCAGCCTCACACTGCAATCTACTGGGTGTTGGCAAAACTACATCAAAACTACTGTTGAAAAAATGGTAGACTCAACTACCCACTAGCTCCTTCTAAGCTCTTTGCTATTTAGTCTATTAAGACTCCAGCAGAAATAATCAGCCTTCCTATGCACACAACAAAAAGGTAATCTCACAGTTACTAAAATAAAGGCCAAACATTAAACTACATTTGTCAGAAAACCATGACAATCAGTAAGTAATTTTCTACCTCACCCACCACAAAATGACATGACATGAAGTAGAGAATAACAATAATGCTTATGAAGATGCTTATTTATATTAAAATTTGAAACCATTTGGTTGATAAAAGAAATGCTGAACACCCACTATAAAGAAGAGGAGCTCATAAAAGTTTGTTTTTGAGAAAACCAATGGCACCTTCTCCTAAGGGCATTGCAAACATGGGAGTCCTCTGGGCCACAATTTCATATTCTGTCCCATTACTCATAACTTAGTTCATCTAACTGAGAAACATTTGGTATACTGCAAGCCCAGGACAGAAATGAAGGAATACAGGAATGATTCCCTGCCCCCTCACACTGCATCAACCTTACCCTAACTTGACAGAAATGTCTTCTTCCTACCTTGTACGATCTCATTTACCAGCTCTGAGATCCCAGTGGAAAAAGCCAGCATTGCAACTGACTACGGTCTGACCTGGCTGACAGCTGATTTAGGAAAATGCTGGGAAAGACAGCAGTGCTTCCAAGCTCAGCATGTTGCCATTCTTTGAAGTATCAAGCAAGAACACTTGCTGGGAGACATTTCCAGCAGAAATACATGACTGTTTCTTCAGAAACTGGCAAATAAAACTGCTGTTTAAAACCACAAACTCATAAATAGCTGTCTCTAGGACACACCAGTCACAAGCATCACATTTACTTACAGAACCATTACACACCGGTACTGAAGCTGTCCCACTGGATCAGACCAGCTGACAGTAGCCTACTGACCTGAGTAACAAAGGCTAGTGCCATACACTGCAGAAAAACATACAACAAAAGATAGAAGATACCAATATGCAACCTGCTAATAAGAAGGCAGGTGTTTTTTCCTAATCCTGACAGGGACTACTGCTCTAGACTTTAAATGTCATAATTTAGGTGGATTTTACAGATTAAAACTGGGGAACATTTTCACTATCCATATGGCAGTTTAATTTTTGATTTTTTTTTTTTAAATGTTACAAAGTTTCTCTGATAGCACACAGAAATGTATTAACACAGTTTGATAATTTTTGATTGCCAATTTGTCTTGGTTATGAACATGAAGTACTAGAGATGTCTTTAAGTAACCAGAAATAGCTCCCTCAGTTTTGAAATACAAGAAATCATCACAGAATATATATAACTTAGAGTAAATCTTTAACTGAACAAGAACATACTCTATTGTCTCTTATTGTGACTCTAAGCCTTGCAATCATGCCTCAAATGTAAGCCTTTCTATAGCAATAATCTGCAATCTCCATTATGCATACATTTGATATTTTTCTTGCTATATGATAGAAGATCAGTACCCAGTGCCTGGGCAAAAAGAGTATCTACCTTAAGCATTCCTTCAAGAACTCCCCAAAGAGGAAGCAAGTATACTGGAGCCCTGAGGCTACTGCTGGCCAGAAAACTGGCTGCAGCTCCATGTTAGCAGATGAATTGGTTCCTACCAGAAAGAGACGAACTGGATGGTCGAAGGCATGTCTTCTGCTAAAGATGAGTAAATCTAAATGCTATACAGTGTTGCACAACCAATAGCATCCATTTTAAATTATCTAGCAGCAATATCCTATTCCCCATTTGCAAATGCGTATATTTTAAATATTATTGCTACTAACACAAACTATTTGAGAGTTTGATTTTATTAATATTTTATTAAAGAGAAGCAGGAATTATCTGATAGGAAAATGGTATGTAAGCAATTATTGTTTTGCAGTAGTAACATAAATGTACTCTTTATTCAAGAATTTTAAATTACATTTTACTACTAAAACAAAATATAACTAAATTTGGCCTAAAATAAATCGGTTGAACAGAGAGATTTCTGAAAACATGATTAAAAAACCCAACTTGTTTGCCTCAAAGATTAGAATAACAGGAAAGTATAGGTAGGAATAAAGCAAACTGGGGACTTCTACCAAAAATCCCCATGAACAAAAAAATAGAATTGATCAACTGATCAATTGATCAACTGGTAAACACGAACATAGAATCATAGAATCAGCCAGGTTGGAAGGGACCTCTGAGATCATCAAGTCCAACCCTTGATCCAACACCACTGTGGTTACTAGACCATGGCACTAAGTGCCACATCCACTCTCATCTTAAAAACCTCCAGGGACGGAGAATACACCACTTCACTGGGCAGCCCACTCCAATGCTTGATTACCCTCTCTGTAAAGAATTTCTTCCTAATATCCAACCTAAACCTCCCCTGGCACAGCTTAAGACCATGCTCTCTTGTCTTACTGATAGTTGCCTGGGAAAAGAGGCCAACCCCCACCTGGCTACAACCTCCTTTCAGGGAGTTGTAGAGAGTGATGAGGTCTCCCCTGAGCCTCCTCTTCTCCAGGCTGAACAACCCCAGCTCCCTCAGCCTCTCCTCACAGGACTTGTGCTCGAGTCCCTTCACCAGCCTTGTTGCTCTTCTCTGGACCTGCTCCAGCACCTCAATATCCTTCCTGAACTGAGGGGCCCAGAAGTGGACACAGCACTCCAGGTGTGGCCTCACCAGCACTGAGTATATTACAGTGTAGAACAGTTCCTACTCATTTAATTACATAAAATAAACTAGATATACAACTTATCCACTGCCCTGGTCCTGCTGGCCACACTGTTCCTGATCCAGGCCAGGATGCCATTGGCCTTCTTGGCCACCTGGGCACACTGCTGGCTCATGTTGAGCTTCCTGTCAATCCAAACTCCCAGGTCCCTCTTTGCCTGGCTGCTCTCCAGCCACTCTGTGCCCAGCCTGTAGCGCTGCAGGGGGTTGTTGTGGCCAAAGTGCAGGACCCAGCACTTGGCCTTGTTGAACCTCATCCTGTTGGAATCAGACCATCTCTCCAGCTTGTCCCTCACACAATTAGTTTCCAGAAGATATTTCTGTAGAGTCTTTCATATTGAAAAGACAAAAAACTTAGCAAGATTAAAAGCTAGTAATTACTAGACTGAAAACAGTTAAGAGTCACATATTATTAAACAAAGCTAGTACTTTGAACAAAAAGGGAATACATGGTAATTCTGAGGTACAATCTATTCAGTTAGGAGGAATTTTACCAAAGAAAAAGTATTCTTTATTGATCAACCATGGGTTTTATTAGCATGTTTTGTAGCAGTATAATGTTAGCTATTGTTCTTACTATAATGCAGACATTTAGACTACTGGTTTTATTTAGTATAATATTATTTGTCAATTTGAGAACTGAGTATATACAGAAAAAATATTTCTTGTTTTTTTAAAATAAAGAAGAGAAATAAAGTATCTGTCTTCAGAATTTCTTCGTTATGTGCTCATCACTAAAGCAGCATACCTTTCTTGTTTAAGTGCATATTCCAGCATTTTGATTCTTCTCACTAGATCCTTCTTCAGATTTTCCTGTCCCTTCCTTTCACCTTGAAGAAAGGCAATCTGGGCCTGCAAAAGAAAGGGTTCAGTTTAGAATCTACTTCCTCAAAATCATTCAGCATAGCTCCTAGGTTTGTGTGCCTTCCCAAGTTATTTTAAAATTTATTTGTAGAGTTCAAAAGAAATCGGCTCACTGTGTTTCATAAACATTAAGTGCTTACACAAAACACTGCAAAGATAAGCCTTCTAAACCGTATGCTCGTTACAGATCAAAAACAACAAGGAAGAAAAAGATAAGAAATAAAACAATTTCGGTTTGTTTGACAGAGTTTATTTCCTCTCTTGGCTAAACATTCAATAAAGGATAAGGAATAGAAAAAATAAGCAAACAAAAAGCCTTCAGCAGATAAAAGTATTTACCAACAATAAGCAGAAGATGATGACAAAGTATTTCTGCTCACTAACTGATGTATGGTATAATTAGTGTACTGTTCTGTAGATACATGTTAGCTACATGATACTAGTAAAAAAATGTAAAGCATGTTCAACTAAAAGAAAAATAAAACCCCATTTGTAATACAGTGTTAATTATGATACTTACTAAAATAGGTTAAAGAAAGTTCTCCAGAAATATTGTTATTAAGACAGGAAAAAAAAAGGGAAAACAGGGAAAGGTATTTTGGTGAGGGAGACAAAGAGAGAAATGGTACAGAAGTAAATAAAGTCAAGTAGAAAATACACAGTTAACCTTTATCAACTTCCAGCACAGAGTAAGTATTTAGTTGCCTGTGAAAAGTCTCCTTCAAATAAAAAGCTATGACAAATACAAGATCCTAATTCCTAATCCTAAAGGAAGAACTACCTGCTTTTGTACCTAATGCTCAAATCATGTCCCTTATAAGAGGCAAGTTCTTGTGCTTGCTCAATTCATGAATACACTTTTAGACAGAAATATCTACAGGCAGTCACCACTTCATGCCTCAGCCTCACCTGGCATTGCAAGCCACCTGCCATTTTCAGGATCAGAAGCTTTCTGTCACCTCTGAAGCAAAGTCTTCAAGCATCTCATCTGTCTCTTGAGAAGCATAAACAGGATAAAAGGCAACTGGTCTAGACCATCAGCTGTTGAACATGAAGACCAATAAGCCTTTCATTTATACAAATGCCCACTGAAGGTCTGTGTTTTCTGTAGGCACTGCACTCTATACCAATCTCTAGGGAAAGTCAGGGAAAAATGAGCAGGAATATGTTATCCTCACAACCTTGCAAGCAGTCCCCAGATAGTTTAGTTAATGGAGACAGTCGTTTCTGAAGAATAATTTATCTGACTGCAGATTTTTACTCCAAGGGGAAGAAAAACAGAACCTGTAAATGTCATTTTCTCTCCATCAACTATAAAGTGAATGCATACAACTAACTCAGTTGAATTTTGGAAACCAGACAAGATGAATTTACTCTAAAAGGCCACTTGTTGGTGGCCATCTATAGCAGCTGCTCTAAAATACGACACCAGCTGACATAATTTTATTGCTCAAGTACAGCCAGTAAACAGCTTGACAAACACCTGAAGGATCTTTAACTGCCAGTCACCAACTAGAGCAGCCAGTTTATGTCAAGTGAAAAACACTGGCTGTTCTCCAACAAAGTCAGTCTTCAACTTCAATGGGGGAAACACATCTGAATTCAAAAAAAAAAAAAGTCAACTGAATCAAAAGAAAGGCCTCTTGCTCTGGCATCAAGCTTTCTTTCCACTTAACACTTGAATTGGGATGAACAAAAAACTACAATTGAATTCTAATGTTCATTTTACACTCAGGTTTAAAGAAAGGCACAGAAGAAAGAAATGTTGGTGCTAGAGTCAGCATTTCCTCCCCTGAGGAATGTAACTGTGCAAGAAGCATGTCACCTCAACAAGGTCACCATCTGAATAACAAGAGGAACGCCTCAAACACATATAACTCAGTTTGCAGTAACTGTGCAGACACCCAGATTCTCTCTCCCTGTCTCCAAATATGCCCAGCAGAACTAAACATTCCCTTCTAGTCAAAAAGTGAGAGAACATCAAAACACACTTTTCAAAACAGTAGAAGGTGATGTAAATATGTATTTGGCCAGAATGAGAAAGATCATTTAATGCCATCAGGACACAAGCTGATATGATCTATGATGTGACCTGCTGTCTTCAAGCAATTCTAAGCAAGAATGAACTGAATGAACACACTGGAATAAAGCATTTTTTACCTGGTAGGTTGGCAAAGGACAGCCAGTAATGACCCTGCTCACACACTGCTATACTACAAAGGTCAAACCAGCATTAATTACCATGCTAACAACTGAGGCTAAAGTCATCTTCCACTGGTAGCAGGCTGAACAAAATAAAAAATGCAACTTCTCAGTAGTTTTGACAGCTTACTTTTGTAAGAGGGAGAGACATTAATGGATATGATTAAAAAAGAACATACAACACCACCTTCACGTGGACATCTTTTACTGTCAGTAGAACATCAATGCTCTTACTGATGTCTTATAGCTTTTCTTTTTCTAGGACTTCCATGAAATCCTCGTGTTTCTTACTCAAAAAGCATGCAACAATAGAGTCGAATCCACAAGCCAAGTCTTCAGCCCCACATAAGCTTATTGCTAGGATGCTTCAGCGTTACTGAATATTTTACAGACAGGTAGTTTTACTGGTAAATCAAGGAGCAGAGAATAATTTTGCTCTCTCCTTGGAGGCTGCACAGTTTCTAGTATAGTTTGTTTATGCTTTTCTTCAGAGGAGCAGCCTTATGTCCAATACTCACTATTTTTGAGAAATTCTGGCTCTGAAAATGAGAATAGTTACAGTTCATATGTCTTAAGCAGACTTAATTCTTTAGAATGTTTTGCAATTAACTGAAAATGTGCAAAGGAATCTAAATGTTCATACCATAAATGAAACATTTTGCAGTATAAATGAAAACTGAACGAGTACACTGAGTTTAAACAGCTAAAATAACAAATTATGACATCTAGCAGTGTTTTCTCAGTCTCTAGAACAAAACAGCGATAACTCCAGAATCACCATTTCAAATCAAAATACATAGACAACACCTGCCTAAATGTCTGTGCAAACATTTAATGTGTAAGAGGTTTGCGTTTAAATAGGGTGAAAAGTATAACTGAACGGAGCAACTACAGTTTTCTTATAATTCACACATAAATGACAGAATTTTATCAATAGTTTGAGACTCTACAGGCCACTTCACAGAGCTCCACCTTTAGCACAAGTCAAACCTGAAGCCTGTGTTATACCTGAGCGAGCAGGAGAGAAAGGAGATGCACTTCTGCTTTGAGTGATCCGCAACACTGTTCTACACTTGTGCTTTGGCCACTCCTGGGAAGGTTTGCCAAAAATTTCAAGAATTTGCAAATATTCCCAACGAACAGGTTCTGTGACAACTGACCTTCTAACTAACGAGGTTAAAATGCATCAAGTTGTAAGCTAGTCATCACAAACCTCAAAATTGCCTACGGAGATCACGCACAACCTCATATTGTTCCTTGCCTTATGGGTGGGGCGCATCTTCTCCATAAAGCACCCAGCCCCGCTGGCTCCGCAGCAAGGAATCAAGGCAGCATCCGCCTCTCATTTATTCCAGGCTAAGTGCTACAAGTTACTGTATTCTAGCTCAACTGTGAAATTAAAATCAAGAGAGTAGGAGAAAGTAAATAAAAAAAAAAACAAACACACAAAACCAGAGAACACTGGGAAGAGAGATACCTGGCACGGCCTATTTCTGTTGCAATTGTAGAATTCAGTATTTTTTTTCCCCATTTTATCTCACTGAAGTGTTTCATATTGTCAACTGCAAGAAAACTTAGAAGTGTCATACACATCCAGTCTAAATTAATAGCACTGTAGCTACCTTAACTATTCCACTTCTTTATTGAGAGATTTTAAAAATAACATTCGTTCTTACGTTAAAAAAATTTCTCACAGGCAACAACACTGTTGTTTTAAGAAATTCCCCAAAAGACTCTAAAGTCACATTACTGTGAAGTAGACAAAAAGGTTTTAAGTAGCACTGGGTTAGAAACAACCTTTTTTAAAATGCTGCCGACTTCTTAATACAGGCTTAGGAGGCATAACAATATAATCAGATAATGAAATTGTATCCATCCACTCAATGTTTAAATATTTAAACTGAAATCTACACTTCCTAGAATCAGCAACCGCAACTACAAGGATGTTAAAAAGTATCTTATATCTGGACACCTTTTTAGGCTGACACCTTGACACTACAAAACAGCATGAGATAAAGAATATTTATCTTTAACAGAAATTGTTTAAAAATAAACATACTACAACTGCTAAACAACTGATGCATGTTTAATATCAACTTCTATCAGTTCTTGAATTTTACAGCTATTTCAAGTTCAAAAGCAATTTAACTTTTTTCATTCTTAACACTTAAGAGCTATAAAAAGCCTATTCTTTTCTTTAAAATATTTATCTTAATATTTTAAAGTAAACCTCACTTCAAATTTATGAGCACTTGAAGGTCAATGGGCATCATTTGACAAAGAGCTACAATTCTCTATATAATGCTTCCATAATTCAACAAGGTTTTCACAGGTCAAGAGAAAGAGAACACAGGAGGAAAAAAACTGTAAGAAAAGTATTTAAAAAAATATGCAGATGGCTAAAATAACAAAATACATTACAGAGATTAATCAATCTGAAACAGTTGTGCTAACCGGTCTACCAAGATCTGCCAGAAGGATTCTGTAGGCTGCCAGGGTACTCAGTATTTCAGATTGTAGTTGGCTCACTGAAGCACTGCATATTTAAGTATATTTGTAAATAAGTGTAGCATGCCCGGGGGGTGAGAAGAAAAGAGATAAAAAACAGGTACAGGGGAGGGGGGAAGGAAAACATCAGTGGTTTAGTACAACTAGCAAACAATTTTTCAGGCACCATACTTAACACCACAAGGCACACCTACTAGCACTCTGTCAAGAGAGGCTAGGAAGCTTTCCTAAGGGCGTGTAGCCATTTAAGATAACACAAAAGTGAAGTGGGGTCACAGGCTGAAACAACTGACAGCATCAAGGCACATTTAACATCACCCCACACATAAGTACTTCATCCCATTTATTCCAAACACACTCATGCTGGACGATAACACCTCATGGGACTAATACACAGTACAATCTGCTACTGGCACATTATTTTTGTTGGACTTCTCAGAGATGTCCTAAAACTGGCATCAGAGCTAAACCCTGAAAAACCACCGGAAAGAGTTCAAAGATTTAGCTCACGGTAATAAAAGATGGTTGGAAATGCCATTTACTTACATTCTTCATCTCTTTGAAAACATTGTTTGAAAAGAAAATTCAGTAAGACTGAAAAACTCCTAATAAATGACCCAGAATAAAAAATTATTTCACAATTTATTTCTGGCAATACCTTGATTACTAACATAAACATCTCAAAAACAGGAAGACTTGTCTTTCCATGGTTTGAAGTGTTTTACTAGGCAGATCTCAGAGAGTTAGTCTTTCTTCCATCCACTCTTCAGTGCTGCCTTTCACTGCTCTGGTAATTGCAAACATCAAAATAGTTTCTGAGTTAGCCAAGCAATGTATATTCGGCTTATTTAATCATTCTCCATAAGCGAAAATTCTCTCTAAACCTCCAATAATTTTTGTGGTACACCTACTTAAGTGGTGAGCATTAACTTTTCTTTTGACCCGAGAGCACACTGCATGTAGACTGATATAAGCACAAAAAGAGTGCAACTTTTAAACGTGATGTTGTAATTCTATAGGCAACACTGAAATGACATGTCACAAAATAATCACATATTATGAGCTGGAGTCTAAATTGCAAATGCTCAAATTCCTTTCCACTTGCTGTACAAGAATGGCAGAAATGCAGCGACAGCAGTCAGCACCAGAGCTGATAAACAGACTCATAGCCCACATTTAAACTGAGACAATGGAAGTTCACAGGCTGAATGAATCACTTGGGGTATGGCAAGACAAGGGAGAACAAATCTGGAGGAGATTTTTAGATTTGGCTTCAGTAACAAAAAGAGTCGTGAACCAGACTTGACCACACAAGCATTTGCAGAGGCAATTGGCACACTCCTATTCCTCACACCTACATCCAGGATCAGCTACTCCTTGTATTCAAGCATGATTTGCTTGAACCACCCTGAACTGACTAGGACATCAAGTGAAACAGATACAAAAATAAATGAGTTTGTTCTCACCTCCTGTTTACAAGATTGGATATGAATATCATGCATGCCATTTTTGCTCTGATGCTTTTGCAATCCTGTCCTATGTGACTGCCCTAAAGGGAAACATATTCCTGGCTAAGAGCAGAAAAAATGCAGTCTTTCCACACTGCGATTTTTAATTTAACTTCTTTGTCACTGGGCTATTTTCAATATATTCAATACTAGTGAGCATATAGCAAACTCTTTTCAAATAGGAAAAGAACATCTTCTAGATGAATTCATCTACAGGCCCATACAGTACAGGTCACTCAGATAAAGTGAACCTTTGTTTTCACATTTCAGAGTATTTTTATTTCTAGTGTATTGTCCGCAAAGCTTGGATTCTGAGCATTCTGAAATGATTCAGAAGAGTTGTTTCAGGTATCTAAGCCATTCTCAGCATTTAAAAAGACAACAAAACAATCCTTAATCTACTTTAAAATCAGTTCTTGCCACTTTTTGGCTAAAAAACTTAGAAAGGAGGACTTGACAAGGCTTGGCAGCCTTGTGAAGCCAAATATGTGAGTAGGTTGCTGACCAATAGCTATTTTCTCAGAAAACTGTGTGCTGATAACAGTTTTAGTTAAGGCTTGGTATTTGTACAGTCTTAGTTCACTCAGCAATAAATTAAGATGAACCAAAAGTCTCTGGAGATACATGTGACCTTCCTTGGGGAATTTTACACAGCCTGTTCTAAAATTAAACAAAGTTTCCCTGTCTACTGAAATGTCAATAAAGGCTAAGCTACATTTGCAACTTGTTGTTCAAACACTCCTGATGCAATAAAACTGACGAGTCAAGACTTACAACAGAAAAAGAAGGGCTAAAATTTGAGTAGGCCACAGAAATACCAACTGAAATTATAAATGTACACTAGTAAAGACACACAGGATATTTCACCATATGCTAACCTGACACTGAAAACCAAAGCTCTCCATTTATTCCATTTTTGCTTAATTCAACAATTCTATAGCAAATCATGAAAAATATAAAATGTTCTGCTTTTTTTTAAATGCAACTTTCTGTCAATATTTACAGCACTTTCCTAAATGACTTAGGCCCATTTAAGAAACATGTTTTCACTACACTTTAAATTATAGGTTTAATAGATTTGAGAAGAATGGGAATATCTGATGCTAGGAAATAGTCAGATCATCTATGCAATTGAAAAAAAATAATCAAACAACTTTAAAAACCAGGTACAAATGTGCAAAGAACCTGTCTCATCAGTTTGTATTTACATTCTGCTTCTACAAATTTCTATAATGCTCTTTCATCACTGAACATTTACTCCCACTAGTATCCCGGCTTAAATAAAACAAGCCATGAGAGCTTATCAATGAGCATACTGGAATTAGCCGGCAAACATCAATATAAGCAAAGAGAAGAGCACAGAGGTTTCTCTCCTTTGCCTTACATGAATTTGGCAAATAGAAAGTTTGCTTAAAAAGTTTGCAAAAGAAAGGATATATGATAGTCACCAAGACCCATTTAGCACCATCTTTCTCAACTAAACACAGCTCAGTATTCTGACCATGGCTTGTTTTCTTCTGCCTTTCTTTTGATTTATCTGACATAAATAAAACAATTAAGTTGAAATTATTGCTTCTCTGGAGTGGAGAGGTATTTAACCAGAGTTTTTTGTAGTATCTGCCTTAAGAGAAAAAATTTTACAGAAGACTTCTACAGCACTTCTGCCAATTTATCTTTTGCAGCAAATCTCAGAAACTTGATCCACATCATCATATTTGAAAATATTATACAGAACTTCTTCAAATTGTATTTTATCTTCTATTTTATTGGTTAAACCAAATCTTCGGGAGTTTTTAATTACCTTAATAAGTGATTTCACCCACTCACTACTCATTACTTTTTCTGTGAAGCACAATTACAGATTACCCAGCTATCAGAATGATTTTTAACTAGAAACTTAATCCAACAAGAGGACTGTTATCTAAAAGCCAACAAACTGTAAATATCAACAATTTCTGAATCAAGTAACGAATGTCCTAAACCACACTATAAATAGCCACAGCCATCTGTCTGATTTGCCCCTTCTCCTCATTACTTTAACTTGTCTATCTCCAAGGACACAATCTTACCATGTAACGTGCCTGGTTTCACTGTCTGCCTCTTGCAGGAGGAAAGCAGCAGCAAGGGGAAAGATCACCATCCGTGACCCCCACCCAGAGAGCTAACATTACCAAATCTGACTTCCATATCCGATCTCAAGTGCTTATCTGTTATTTCCACCACATTCCTTCTATTACAGCTGTTTGCTATCATTTAACCACATTTTATCTCATTTCATTATCTCTTTCCCTATCGTTTGGGTAGTGTTTTCTTTTTCTTTTGGCACTGTCCTCCAAGGAGTATTTTTAACAAAGTTGTGGAAACACAAGCACATTGTATCCACCCATTCTCCCTAATTTCCTTGCAAACCTTTTCAAAGGAAAGCTTACCCAGGAAAAACAATTTTCATGTAATGCTCTCGGGTCCCACCACTCCTATGCAGTCTACTACTCTAAAGAAACAGTTACTAGTTAGAAGAAATTAAAATGCAGTAGTGAAGAGGACAAAAGCTGGAAAATTCCCTGGCAGGAGGGGGGCTATACATGCAGTTACATACAGCATAGCAGTTTGTTGCAATTTAGACCACTTGCGAAATGCAGAGAAATGCCAAAATCTGCGAAACTGCATTTTTTGCCAGAAAAATGTTTGTCAGAAGGAAAACTTTCCACAGCAACATATGCATTGCTTGCAAAGACAAAATTTCTAGTCAAAACAAAAGCCATACACACACACACACACACACAAACACACCCAGAGGCCTTCCAAGCTCATCCAGCCCTGAAGCAGCAGAGCTTGACAGTATTGTCATTTGCTGGGACAAGGACGGGCATCGGCAGCGCTTGGCTCTGTGGGGTCCCAGCCACAGGGACAGAGTCCACATCGCTCTCCCCTGGGGGCAGTGGCTAATTAAAAGGGAAATAACATCCACAACCATCACTCACAACCAGTCAGAAGACGTATGGTTCAGGCAAGACACCAACATGGAAGGCAGCTCAACCACTGCTTGCCTCAAGCAAAGATACAGATTTCAGCACCCTGCATATGCATTTGATCAAACCCTTGGCTATTTTGGGATGGGCTTGTCCAACACATAATGACAACTCTGAAATGTTTCGGAAACACAGTCCAGAAAAATGCAGAATGAAAAAAATCTAGAGTTTAAAACTCTTGCAGAACTGGAAACCCTTTCCTGTCAACTCTCCCAAGCAGCTGCTAGAAGAACCTAAGAAAAGGAAAATTAATAACTTCTGAAAGATATGAAAATAAATTATAATGCCAGAAAGCACTGTTTGTGAACATTTAAATGAGGATTAATAACGTTAGTCTTTATTCTAGTTAATTACTTCACAGGGCATCATGAAAGTCTATTCTTAGGATAATTTTTCAATCTGCAGATGTCAAAGTACTGTAAACAGAAAGCAAGCATTAAAAGTGAAATATGTAATCAGCAGATAAGCATCTAGGGGAACCCCATATGAATCTATTTTCCTTCTTACTTGACATACACAGCTTACTAATGATGCTTGCATAGATATAAATATTGAAGTCCTCTTTCACTCTGAATGAGGAAGATTATACAATAGAGGCAACAATAATTTCAAAAGGTTCAAGAAAAATAATTAGAAAATCAGAGTAAACATGAATACTTGCCAGGGAAAACAAAATATAGGCACTGATGGGAAGAAAAACTGATGGAGATGAAAGAAAGCTACCTCTAAGAAACTAGATGAATTGCTGGAAAAAATTATGGGATACTAAAGCCACCATACAAAATAGGTCCTTTGCCACACAGCCTCCCAAGAGAGTGGATAATCTAGCACTGGAACTTGCATTGAATAGAAGACTAGTAAAGTACAATGGGGAGCACTGCATCTTTATCTCAACAGAGAGAAACTGCCCAACCTCAAATTTCCATTATTCTGTTAAACATTTCCAAATATATAGACCAACAAAAGGCTTCAGAAGGAGCACAGGACATTTAATTAATGCTGCTCATCCTTCCTGTGTACATGTACAATTTCTAAAAGCCATCCTGTAGTTGCTGAACCTCTAACAAACCTCTCATGGATCCAAGAACATTCATCTGCAAATGGTCACAGCAGACGTTTAATGCCTGACGCCTATAGAGAGAGCCAAGAATTTTGCACCTTCCTGAACATGACTCTGCAGTAGATAAATGCTGTTACAGCTCATGGCACTGCCAGCCACAGCTAATTATAACTTTATTGAGATGTTTTGGCAAGAGTCAAAGGCATTCAAGCAAACAACTTGTGATGGGGTTATCTGTCACTGATAATGCATGACTTTGACAAATAGTTTAAATACTCCACTTCTTTCCTCTATCTCATCCATAACATCAAGCTTTTGAGGGATACCTGGGGAAGAAGGAATGGCATGCTAGCCTCTCTTGAAGGGAACTACAAATATGCAAAGTGTTATTACTTTTAATACACGGGCAGAATTTCTTAGGTCCTGTAAAATAGATTTTTTTTCTCAAAAGCGATATTTGATGTCTGTATCAGCTATGAAAAAATGTCAAGATATTTATGAGCCTCCAGTGGATGTTATTCTTATAGATAGCTAAGCTAGTTACTTTCTATATAGTAATTACTGGATGTAGTGAATAGAAACATGATTCAGTTACTAACAAATTTCTCATTTAATCATTGTTAACACAAAAATTACTCCCTTGTCCTCATGACCACTTTCTTTAAATTCCTATAAGGAAACCCTCAGCAAAGAACGTCACATCTTCCACTCTTCTCAGAGCACTTGTTTGATGTTACCATACAAAGTACAATTAAAAAGATTAAAAAAAAAAAGCCCAAAAAACCAACAAAAAACAGAAGTGGTTTGCATTGCTAAACAGACTAGAGACTCTCTTGACAAAGACAGTACTTTCAAGGAAAGAGGTAGAAAGAAAAGAGATGGACAGGAAGCAAGAGACAAAGAAAGGAGACCTCAGAAGGAAAACGAGTAGACACTTTTCAGTCTCAAACATGGCCAAATGAGAATCAAACAGTGGGCTGCTGGTAACATGGGCAGCATTAAGGTTTACAACAGAGATTTTCTAGTAAACAACGCCAAAGAGGAACGAAGGTTGCACTATCGACTGTTATTGGAGTTCATGCAACATACCCATCACTGAAGTATCTGACAGCAATGGCTCTAGGCCAGCAGTTCAGAAGTTCTTTAACCACAAGATCCCTATCAGTCCTTTCACGCACTAATGAGCGTATCAAGCCCATCGCTTTTCAACCGAAAACATCACATAACGCGTCCCACAGCACCGAAGGGGCTCCAGGGGGTCTCACGGGCCAGGCCCGGGGGCCGAGGGGCTGCGAGCCGGGGGTAGCTGCGGCACAAGCGGCGGGGCAGCGGCACGACGGGGGCAGGTTTTAACAGTGGGTTACGAAACTGGTGTCAAGTTTGGGCGGCCGGCCCCGAGGGGCACTCGGAGAACTGCAGAGAGGCGGCGGGAGCGGCCGCTCCGGGCCGGGGCCGCCACGTCCCGCCCCTCGCCCGGCGGCGGCCGCCCCCGGGGACAGGGAAACAGCCCCGGCGGCCGCTCCCTCCCGGGGAAAGGAACGAGCCATGGCAGCGCCCAGGGCGGCCGCGCTCCTCCGGCTGCCCAGGGACGCGCGATACCGAGGGGGAGCGGCCGGCGGAGCCGGGGGCGCGGGGGGGGTAGAAGGTCGCGGGTGTTACCTGCAGCTCCGCCCGCTCCGCCTCCCACTCGGCGCGCTCCGCCTCGAAGCGGCCCCACTCGTGCTGCAGGAAATGCAGGATGCCCGGCACGCTGTACTGAGCCCGGGACGCCGACAGCGGCGCGGCGGCTCCGGAGGCTGCGACCCCCCCGCCGCCGCCGCCTCCTCCCGCTACTGCCGCGGCGGCCGCCGCTGCCGCCGCCTCGCCCGGCTCGAGCCCCGGCCCGCCCGCCGGCGGCGGCAGCAGCAGCGCGTTGTTGTTGTTGTTGTTGCTGAAGAAGACGCCGGGCCCTGCTTGCTCGTCCATGGCCGGGCCGGGTCCGCCTGGCTCCCGCCGCCGCTCCCGCCGCGGAGGTCCCGGCAGCACCAGCACCAGCAGCAGCAACAACCTGGGCGCGTCCCGCCCGCCGTCACCGCCTGACAGCCACCCCCACCCGCCGCTACGGCGGCCCGCCGGGGACAGCGCGGAGAGCGACCCGCCCGCACCTCTCGCAGCATCCTGGGAAATGTAGTTCCGCTGGAGGGCGGGGAGGATTCCCCGATCGCCGACTTCTCCCCGCACTGCCCTTAATTCGAGGGATGGTGTTCTGGCGGCTGAGCCTCAGCCCCGAGATGGAGACCGGCAGGGCTGCTGGCAGCGCGCCCCCGGGACCGGTGGGTTGGGCAGGGGTGCGGCAGCGGCGGCAGGGACAGGGCAGCTCCTGCTGCAGCAGGAGCACAGGGCAGTGGGCACCTCCAGCTCCGAGCGGGGTCTGAACGGCTCGGGCACTCCCGCAGCCCACCCCGGGGACACGGAGGGCAGGTGTCTCGCAGCAGTCCCACATGCTCAGGTCAGGCCCTGCTCTTTCAGCCCCTCCTTTTCTGCTTCGGCCCTGCTCTGAGCAGTGCTTGGCCTCATATTGCCGAAAGCTGCAAATCCTGCCCAAGGCTGCAGGGGTTTCTTGAACATCGTTTCGAATGCTGCAAGAGAGCAACACAGAATTTTTCAGGAATTGCCACGCTGCCTGTTCCCACATGAGGAAAGGGAAAACAAGATCCTGTGAGGCAGAGGGCGCAAACTGCTGGCAGCACTGCCCTCTCCCCCTCTCCCCAAGGCACAAAGAGACGAAGTTGGGCTTGCTTTCCATGCCATGTGCAGACCAGCACCAGAGCCTTACTGGAGACACAAACACGCTGCTCCAACAGGCTGTACCACAGGTGTGTGACAGATGGCACATTCCAACCAAGGAGCTTCCACGAGGTTCCTGTGGGCCCTGAGAATGGGCCCTGCTTGTGCCACTCTCGTGTCCTTCGCCATGCCCCGGGCATGCAAGGAGTGCCCCACTGCTTACTCAGGCTGTGTTTCCTGTTTCCTTCTGGCTGCTCCAAAACCGAACTTGCCTGCTTCATAACCCTGCCCTCGGAGTTAAGAGCTGTGGCTGGTGGGCGACCTCTTTGGGAAAGACAACTAAAGAAGCTTTAAGAGAGCAGAGGGGAACCGAAGGGAAAGTACTGAAGAGGGACTGTGCTACTGGAGTAGAACAACAAGGCTCACTCAAAAAGGAAGGAAACAGCAGAGAGAGATGAAAGATGTGAAAGGGAAACGGAGCACATTTAAAAAAATCTGACAAAGAAAAACAACAAAAAGAGAGTGACAAACAATAAGCACTACAGACATTTCGAGTTACTTCAGGGTTTTTTTTAATCAAATGAAATCTGATGCCAAAATATTATGTAAAACCACATGGTTATACCTTTAGTATCAGGAGTAAGCAGAGAAGCAAATGAGGACTAAACAGGGGAAGGATGTATACAAATGAGAGTTGTGCATGTTGTAGACAGCCACACAATATACAAAGAAAAACCTCTCCCTTCTCTATCCCTCTACTTCTATCTAGTACCATTTTCCCTTCTGCTAACTTATTTCTCTTTTTCTACTGACTTAGTTATGCTTGATTGCTACACTTCCCTCCCCCCCTCCTTTTCTGAGTTTTCAGACATCTTGTCAACTAGAGTCTAACCAAAACTTAAAAGTGCTCAGATAAAAAGGTAAACAAAACCTGATTACAGTTAAAATCATTCCAAGAAGTCATTATTTACTAGACTATCTGGTGGGGAGGAAGAAATCTAAAACAGGTTATAAACTTGTTTTCTTAGTTTTACTTGCAAAATGTTTGTCTTCAATTTTGTACTGAAAGAGTTTCCATAATACTTTCTCTCAAATGTTAAACAGATTTAGAACTTCTTCTAAGCAATACAGCTTTGTAACACATAATAGAAAGTGATATATTTTAATCAATTTAATTCCCACTACTCATACTAAGATGAAAAAAGTAGTGAAACTACTTTCTTCCTCATGTACAGCATATTGTTTTTACTTCCACATATATCTTTACTCCTATAGAACAAAGGAACAAGACTTAGAAGTTAACAGCTTTATGAAAAAAAATTGAGAGATTAGAGGATGCACCATTTGTTGTCATCACTTTAGTATTAAAATGTTCACTGTGAAATGAAAGCTTTTCTGATTTTATGTTAAATATTTTGCACACAGCAAATGCAATAGGGCAGAAGAGCATTGTCTTGACCATTTTGCATAGGTACTCAAAGGGATATTAGATAAGGTCTTACAGGAAAATAGAAAGCCCAGAGGCAAGTGACTATGCAAAAATAGCGATCTAAAAATATCTCAACCAGCTATGAATCATGATCAATTCTATTTACTATCCCTTTGTTATATTTGAGGTTGATGCATCTGAAATACCCAGTTTTTACAGAGTATCCAGAAAAACATCAGAGATGAAACTCAACAGGCCTAGCTGAGGCCTCTAGTTATGTAGCTTCTCTCTATAAAGCAAAATGTATAGAAAGATCCCTATAGAAGCCCATAAATTCAACAGCTGTGTCAAAAAATTCACGTAAGTCAGTCTTGTATACACAAGAAAATACATGGTTCCACACTTCTGCCAATAGGAAAGGCAAGGCCTGGCAGCAGACAGACATTGGGAATCACAGCACTTGAGCTCTAAGCTCCAAAATCTGCAGACCAGACTCACCCAGATGCAAGGGGAATCACATGCTTTTCAAAAAAGAAAAGCCTGGTAGGGGAAGGAGAAACTGGAGGAGCCTGACTCTCACTGGTGTTCTGCCCCGAGTCAGTAGAAGTTCAAAGGACTCCAGTAATTCTGCTTGCAAACTTTATCAAGGATTACAGGTATGATATATTCATTGAGACTAAAATCTTGCAGCAAGGTCAAATATGAGTCTGGACAAAGGGCAGAGCACTGACTCATCACATACTCAACCAGTGGCTGGCAGAACAGGAAGACTGCAAACACAGAGCACCTTACAAGGGCCAAAATCTACACCTACAAAAATGCAGATAGCAGACAGTTCTCTTTATAAACTCAATTTCCAATGCATTCCCTTAAATTTTATCTTAGAAGAGATAGGGGATTAGATTCTTTGCATCCTTTATTCATTTTCAAGCATGGAAACTAATTTGAAAGCAATATACACCACATAAATAAGGACAACTCATTAAGACAGCATGCTTGATCATTCACCTTGAGAAAGGCTGAAAATTTTCAACTCTTTTGTTGTGTTTTTTCATGCAAGCTGAGATGATCTACAAAGTCTGACAATCTCCTTCCTTACTTTGTTTTTAAAAGGAAAAAATGCATACTTCTACACTTGAAATTCCCCACGGTACAGGGTAAGTACTTCATAACAGTTTTTCTTCTTCCCTCCGTCCCCACTGTGCTGGTGTGTTGGCACAACGGTAGGATAACAATCATCAGATTTCAAAAACCAGTGGAGGGTTTGGGGGAGCTTTTAAAAATAAATAAAAGTATTTAGATATAGAATAATCTTTTTGTGGATAATTTATAACAGAAATTCATAAATATGATCACAATTTCCTAAAAATCTATACAAACACAAGTAACACCACTTCCCTTGTAATGCATGGATTTCAAGTAATTACACAAAGCTCCATTAGACAGCCTTTCACATACAAATTACACAAAATTAGACATGTATGCAGGGATAATGTAATGCTTCTGACTACTTAATGGTCCAAAAATAATAAAAGTAATTCAAAAAAAGCTAGTTTTCAGTTTAATTGTTGGGGTGGAATGTACTGTGGGTGGTGGTTGCCTAGCAGCTGCTTTTGCTTTGCTGGCCTGACTTGCTCGGACTGCAGTTTCTAGACGTGTTTTTAATTCAGGAGCAGCTCCCATTACTGTCTTGAAAGCACGTGGGTAAAGTGGACCAATGTGCATTAGATTCTGAAGTGCAAACTCGTGAAGATCCTTAGATGCTGCAGATGCAGAAGCGAAGGCATTTTCATTCAGTAAATAGGAGATCAGAGTGGGAACGAGAAGGGCGAGCAACTGTACTCCTAAAAGTGAAAGAAAAAAAATTGCCATATCAGAGAATAAAACAAAATAAAAATAATTTTATCAGTTACTAAACTGATAAGGGTAATCTTGTTTTCAAAACTGACAATAAACACTGTAATTAAAAAATTATCAAATAAAATCCAACTTAAATGTAGATGTCTTCCTGTCCTTTCATCACTCAAACCTTTCTTACCAGAATTGTGTTTCAGACTTCTATTATTGTTCATTACAGTTATGTTGATCCTGACACTTATTTAAAGATGCTTTTGCACCATCTGATTGTAGATCATTGATAAAGATTGTAAAATGTAGAGTGCCTACCATATTAAAGGGTTTCAAAACACTTTTCAGGAAGACAGAAACGTTATTCAATCGAATCTGAGTATCAGCCTCCCCAGTGAGCATAAAGTGAACCACTATTAGTATGCAAATGTTTACAAAAAAGTCAGGGACAGTTTTCTGCTGTTATATTATATTATATTAATCTGGAAGATTCTAATCCAAAAACTAGCACCACAGATATACTTGGCCTAGCATGACCTAATGAGGCCAAAGCTCAAAATGGCAAAGGGATCAAAACAGTTGACCTTCAGAACAAAAAAGGCAGCTGAACTTAAACAATAAGGTAAATTTTTGTATCTAGAAAGGCTATAAGTATGCCTTTGAAATGTGTAATAGGCTAATTGTACATTTTAAGCTCAAAGAACTTAAACATTAATGGTAACTCATTTATCTAAAATTTTGTAGATTATTTTCCCCTAAAGGTTTTGATAAATTCATACTCAATGGGGTGATTGTCTCCAGACAGCAAAAATCAGATGTTCTGTTTCCTCATTTGCTTCAGTTTCTCTCTCATTTTAAATGTCTTTCAAACATCTGTGCCCAAACCAGAATGGGGCTCAACACATTTAGTTTTTTGTCATCAACAAAAAGAAATACCAACAAAGTGTATGCTGGGGGAAAAATAAACAAACCACAAAAACCAAGCAAAAGAAAATCCCACAAAAAACTAACAGTAATATTTTTACAAGGAACTTTATCAGCATTTGAAGTCAAATATCTGCAGAGTAAGTCTTCAAAATGCACATTGTTCCAGTTAGAGAATAACTAACTTAAATTTAAATAGTGTATTCTATCTACTGAAGCAAACAGTAGGCTTCATTTACAATCAAGATACTCTGACCAGTACTGTTCAACTTTTTGGGCTTTTTAGATAAAATTGTTGAGCTGGTAGAAGCAATCTGATAGAAGTCCACTAAAATAAGTAGAAGTTAACAATGAGAAAAAGCAAACTTAAACAGTGTGAACTACTCATTTCCAAACAGAATAAAACATCGCTCATTACTGCAGTTCATGTTCAGAAATTTTTTCCTGCAATCACCAGAAATGCAAAGGTTGCAGTATATCATACTGTATGTGCTATACAAGTTCATGTATACAAAAGTTCTAGTACTGTAATTACAAAAGCATGTTGCGCACACGTTCTGTTTGTGACTATGCCATCAAGTTCCTAACTGCGAGTTTCTGATGTTCAATATTCTATTTTAGCATTACACATTTCTCTAGAAAACATAAATACTTACTATTCTGCTCCTCACCAAGGGCGACCAATGTTTCAAGGACTTTAATTCCTTCCTGGACTGCTAAAAGCTCCAGGTTGTTGTTCGGGCGGCTCCTTTCCACAGCTTTCAACTTCTCAACCATGATAGGGGCCAACGAATGAATATATGGAGTTGACAGGGCACGATTGGTGTGTTGGAACACAGAAAGCAGAAGCTGGTAACACTTGGCTTGAACCTAATCAAATCAAAGATAAATACACTGTCCTCAAAGTTATTTGTTAACTCACAGAATTCTAATAAACTCTGTTATCTATAATAATAAAAAAAAAGACTACAGGGAAGGAAACATACTGAATAAGAGGAAAGCAGCAATGCAGCCCATCTGCTAAAACAGTATTAGCCCAGTTTTCAATAAAAGGAAGGCCAAATAGAAAGAACATGCAGGTACTAAAAAGCAGTAATACTATAAACTCAGAGAAAATAAAGGCATAGTTAATGTCATACAAGTCAGTTACACTGGTTCACAGTGAACTACATCTTTAAGTCTCAGAACCACCAGTTCTAATAGTAGATGAATCTTCAAAATCATGATACTCTATTCCAATCCCAGAAGGGTAACACAGCCCATAAAAATTACTCAGATTCAAAGTGATCTTATTGCTCTAACTCAAATCAAGGCTGTAGCCAAAAAAGTGTCAGGCCTGTCCATCCTTCCTTCTCATTCCCCATCTTGTGCTGGTAGTAGCATAGGAGTATACAGGTAGCCATACTGTGAGCTGGATCACAGAATGCTCTCCTTGTCTTCCTTCTATTTTTCTTTTTCCCTCCTCCCTCTCTGTGGAAAGCAGAGATTATTAATGCCAAGGTTTGGGAAAATAACTCACTGATGATCTTGTTTAGATGAACTTATGAATACTTTTTTTTGGGTGTACAACGATCTTCCTTCAAAATCTCACACGAATAACCCAGAACTTTGGAAAAGTAAAACCCCATGCCAAATAAGAGGATAAAACATTGCACATGTTTTCAAACTGCACTAAAGTCTGAACAGGATGAGTTACTGAGCACATGCTGAACAGAAATGTTCTAGAGGAAGTACTACTGGACACAGTGATCTGTTAGAAGATCTGAGGGTCACTGAAAACACAGATATATACATAAAGCTATTGAATAAAAATCACAGATAATAAAAACTAATGGTAAGAAAATAGAAGTTACGCAGCTCAGGTCACTAATACACAGCTGCAGGTGTTCTATACAATTCAAATTTAAGGCCAGAAGAAATAACACTTATTCTAATATCATTTGTATGGTAGCTCTAACAGAGCTCCACAGAAGAACATTTTCCCTTAGCATTGTACTCAGCATCATCTTCAACCTGCTTCAAAAAATTTTTCCTCTATCTCTTCATACTGCTCCTAATAATTCCCTTCCCTTTCTGTCTATGTTGTTTAAACTTCATTTCTTATTAGCTTGTTATCATGCTAAAGATTATTAGCCTTTGAAATAAAGAGTAGAAGTATTTTCTTAAATGCATACATATTTCAAATGTATTTTATGACTGCATCTGACAGAAGAATTTCATCCGAGTTTATTTTCCTCCATCTCTGTAGTACAAAACTTTTGACTATTCTGCATTCACAGAAATCTGCAAAAACTGCTGTGAGGTAAAATCAGGGCTTCTTCAAAGCATATAAGGTACACTCCCATGTAAAACTTGTCCATTATCATTGAGACATTGGGTCTCTCAAGTGAGTTATCTGATTGGAACAAAATGGAATTGAGCTCACCAGACTTCTGGTTATTATTATACATGATATTGAACCTTTTCAGACTTTTGCAGGTGGCAATACTTTCAAAACTACTGTATTTCTTATGAGGCAGCAATAGTTCTTTAGAAGACTTTTTTTTTTTTAAATCAGTTCAAGGCTTTTAGTACAGTCAGTACCAAGCTTTTATTACAAACAAGTGTCTAGTTATTGACTGCAACAATGAGTATTATAAATTTAAAAACCTAGAATAAACACACAAAAAGTATCACAGAGTATATGTACTGCACATCAGTGAGAGGAGAATGGACACAGACTGGCTGCTGTCCAAGTTTTCTCTCTGAGTTACAAAAATAGTGGTAAGTTCCAGCTGACGGGCAGCTTTCCAGCAGGGTGGTAGGCAAAAATGTACTTCTCTCACAGTTCATGTGTTTATACAGACTGGAGAGAGATCATGACATAAAAGTTTCTGCTTAATATAACTGACATTTCCATTCATGCACTAAAATTTTAAGTAGCTTTCCATCCAAAGTAAGGCTTCAAAACAAACTGAATTTTATGTTCATGCTGGAAAACACCTGCCCTGCTACGGAGAATTATCAGTCTGAACATGATTTTACATGCCTCACTGTGACCCTAAACATATCCGTATTTTTTGCCTGTTTTTTTCTCAGGAATCTCTGCAGTGCTTGCTTGTGGAAACACTACAGATTTTTCTCTTTAGCTCCCACCCGCAGACTTGTCTGATACATACATGGTTGGAAAAGTTAAGCTTAACTATTCATACAGTGCATTAGCTTGCTTGAACAAAGTCAGTCTACAACTTTTTAACTTTCTTATTTAATGAGAAAATAATTCAGAAGATAATTCATAAAGACAAGCCGAAGGGCAGAAGTGAAATCAAGAGACGAATGATTCACAATCTGTAGATGCTCTGATGGCAACTACAATATTATATTTTTGCTCTTAAACTGAATTTTGTATGAACATGTAAAATAAGTACAGGTTTTGCACAAACAAATATGAAATTGATCAAAAATGTGGGCTGTAATTTTATCCACAGAAAAATGGTTAATTTGTATTATAAAAGATCAGCATAATGTAGAGATGTCGCCACTCTCCGGTAAACAACATTTTCATTTGAAAAAATTTCACATACCAAAGATTGGTTTTGTCTTTTAAGAAGCTCCAAGTCAAGAATCTGGCACCAGGCTATGAACACACTTTATCTAGAAGCACTTAGTTTGGGTTATTTTGCTCATGAATTTCAATAAGGTACGGTCGAAAATTCTAATTATTTTGACATGCAGTATCTGTCCCTGAAGTAAAGGCATCATTCAGGAAATGTGTTAAATATATGACAATTAGTTTTTGTTGTCTATATACCATTCACAATCCCATAACATGATCTTACCCAAGGATCACAGGAATTTAATGCACTTCTAAATCTGTTCATACATCCATTTTGTAAAGACTGCACTCCAATTATTTCAGTGCTTGCTGACCAAAGGAAGAGAGCAATAGCTGTAAGTATGCTTACTTCATCAAGAATAGGTTTAGAGGCTTCTGAAAAACAAAATCAAACATGCTGTTAGCTTATTCTAAAAGGCTTTAGAATTTACTTAATAAAAGACAGTGAACACAGATAAACTCAACAAGGAAATATAGGTACTTGAAATTATTTGCAATTACACACGCATGTAATTATTACAAAATCACTTTGTCATTATTGATTGTGACTGACAAAAAGCTGAACAACTCTATTCTAATAGTTGTTTTAATAAAAGAAGTCAAACTTTCTGAAACTTAAGTATTAAGGAAAACATCATCACCCACACTTTCTTGGACCAAGTCATATTATTTGTTTTCAATGTGTAAACAAGAGAGAAAAAAAGTCTATTTTTTTAGATCCTTTCTCCATTAAAGATTTATCTCATTTTAGTTTTATTATCCAGCTGATACAGCAGAGTAAGGAACTGATATCCAGCATGGCAACAACTTTTACTTAACATGAGGTTTCACAGAACAGACTAGTTGATCTGACAGCCACCTGTCACCAATAGGAACTGTACTAGTTTAACATTTCTTGCTTTTCAAATAGCCTGTATTTGCCTTTGTCTTTTTTTTTTTCTGTGCACAAGCTCTGTCTTCACAGATCTCATTCATGAATTTACAACAGGAAGAAAAAAATGTATATTTTTATATAAACTATTATAATATATATAAAAAACACTGTTCTGCTGATTTGGTTGGCCAGATTGGTTCTGTTCTCCTCTGAGAGCCACAAAGAAACAGCATGTATAAAGTCAGCAAAAAAGAAAAACAGCATGACTGCCTTTTACAGATGTCAGCCAGTCACTCAATTGGCTTAACCATGATGTGAAACTTCACTTCAAAAAAACTACTCCAAGTATTTTAAGTGACAACTTTCCTTACATTGTTTAAATTTAAGCTTGTTTAAATTTTATTGAATGATGAGACTTGAAATTGTATGCAGTAGACTGCTTAGATTTTTGTATGTGTGAGCTATCCCACTTCACAGAAAACTGGAAAAGGAAAACATACACTCTTGCAAGGAACCAAGAAAGATTTCTGAAGTCTGCAAAAAAGCCTAAAGCCAGTAATGTTTCTAGAAAGAGGGACTGGGGAATCTTTACAGTAACAAAAGGCTGGAAGACAAGAGCTGATGTGATAAATCAAATTAGAAGTTTGGCTTGGTTAACACAAATCTAGTGATCCTCCCCCTTTGGACATTTCAGAATCATTTCCAACTACCTACTCGCTTCCCATTTCTCACATGAGTAGCTCCATTCAACCTCTTCACTCTCTACAAACAGCTCCTTGGCAATGTAATGGGATGGTTTTTTCCCTGAATTACCATTATGCAAATGGCATAATGGTAGTTCATGTCTCTCTTTTGCTAACTATGCAGATGAGACTGTACATCTTTTTTACTTTTTGAAGGGCAAGGCAAAGCACCTATGTGAACCAAGAGAAGTAGTCTGCAGTTCTCTGAAGAGACACAGTATCCATCCTGCTGGTGAGTAACAGGGGTTTTTTTTGGAAGGGGTAAGATTTCTTTCTCGCCACTGAAAGCTTGTAACACTATTGTGAGTATCCTACTCAGTACGAACCTTGCTACAATTATCTGTTGCTGTCTTCACACTCAATTAACTTTAACACTTACAGTCATTAAAGACTATATGAATTGTGCAAGTGCAAAACCTGAGAAAGGCAGGGCTGCACGATGAGTTGCAAAAGAGAAAAGTTCTAACAGGAGGTTATGATCAACACTGTCAAAGAAAACAGACCAAACAAGGACAAATCTGGGATGCGAACTCTTGAGATGCAACTGTATTTTATTAAAGCCAATGTTGTGCTTTTCTTCAACACAATCTGTTTAGCAACTGATAAGTTATGCTCTCTGCACTTAGGTCTTACATAAAATTATAGGCAGATACCATACTTGCCTTTTCATCGCAAAACCCAGTTCTCTTTAATTTTAACTCTGCTGCAATGAGAAACTACTTACCAGGTTGAGAATCTTCCAAGAGAGATGCCAGAGTGCTACGGATAAGACCTGTCCATTGTTTCTGAGTTTCATCAGTCTTGACTGTTGGAAGAGTAACAATAGTTTTTATCCCTTGAAGGGCTGCACTGACTGGAGGTGGGACCTGGTTATCTGCCGATTTTACTGCTGTTTCTTTCAATACTCTTGTTATCAGAAATAGGATAGTAGGTAAGATTGTCATACACCCTAAAAAAAAAAAGAAAAAAAAAAGATAAAATAGAATTTCTGAAGTGTGGTAGATAACCTCTTTGGCTTTCCCAATATCCATATATATGGTTGGAAACAAAGGACATGCCAAGATAACCTGCAATTCAGGTAACAAGTGACACATGCCATTCAACATTTTATCACCAAATTCATTCATCAGTACTACTGAAGTGTATCTTAACACAAGTCATACAAGCCAATGCTTGAAATGCTGATGTCAACTCAGGAATGATGATTCAGCTATTAAAGCTTTGTCCTACAGGGCATGTGATACATGGTATGTCATCCAGATTGTTTGCAAGATCTGCATATCACTAGGGTTCTTTAAACAACAAGAGTAAGAGGCCTGGAAACAGATATCCAAAGCAAGTCATAGCACCTTCCAAGGAAGATGGTGTGTAGTAAAAGCCCCAGAGCAAAGTAAGGAAGATATCTATGTGTCTCACATCCTGGGTAGAAGCTGTAGGAGTTTCAAGAACACATGTAGACTTCAAGCCCCTGCAGGATTGAAAGAAGGGTGCTACTGGGTTTAGGCACACAATATCAATCTGCAGGTTACTTGAGACAGTCAGGTCTCCTTCTGTATCTTTTCTATACCTCATTTTCCCACATCTGTGGAAACATAAATCCTGTCATGTTCCTAGTTCTGGGAATCTGTAAGGATAAATACATTAAGTAGAACAATTATGACAGGAAGGGACTGCTGGAGGTCATCTAGTTTAACTCCCTCTATCAAAGCAGCAATTCTTGAAGATCAGATTGCCCAGGATCTTGTCTAATGAAGACTGTAAGATGCTCATATTTGAAAGAAAGAAAGAGGAAGACAAAAAACCACTTGATCACAGAAAGTGATGAGTTCTTTTTGTTTAGTTTCCCTTACATCCAAAGGCTCAATTAACACAAATGTTTGTGCATGTGCTATCCCCACTTCCCTACACCTATCAGCTGGCTACATCTTCTGCATGAGAAAAAAACCCAGACTCTATCAATCTCTGTAGACCAATAGTAGTTTCTGAGCTATTTTTAGTAGCCACTTGTTAAATGCTGGGAGGCACACCTTCACTCCAGACAACATAGAAGTATTACTGTTATTCTTTTAGTGTACCCTTCTCCCCGTTGCCCTCCCCTCAAAAAAAAAAAAAAAAAGAAAAGGAAAAAGAACTAGGAATGAAATAAAAACAGTGTAGGATTCCAGAGCAACTCAAAATCTACTGTTCCTTAAAGAATTGCAAGACACAAACTGTCTGTTTGAAGACAGGCCATACTGTCTTTAGAGTATGACTTTGTCCAAATACATTATCTATATCAGTGTGTGAAACTTTCCAAAGATCCTCAAGACAACACTTAAAGCAATTTGTTCTCTGAAAAGCAAAACTCAAAGACTGCAGCTTCCCAGGGAACTATGTCCTTTACCCCTGAACTTCACTCAGTACAATTACCCTTGTTTACACATATCCTTTGTGACAGTCTTTCGGGGCAGAAGAAAGCTCCATTTAGGTTAGAGTCACATTTGGAATGACTGACAGCCAACGGCTGCAAAACCAAGAGTACTGCAGCTGAATTGCACTGATTTTTTCTCAGCAGGATTCTCTTTTCATACAGATGCTGCTTTATGAACTTTTCAGGAATTTAAAGATTCCTGTGTTCTTCTACAATATGATTAAAATTTGCCAAAATGTTTCAAAATCATGAAAAAAGGGAAAAAAACCCAACAATAAAATCAGAGTTATACAGAGCTAATTTCCTCAGCAAACTTGCGGCATACGTGCAAAATTTAAAGTCAAATAATTTCCTTTATGCTGCTCACTGGAAAAGCCTGAATTCTTAATTTAGTTTACAACCTAAACATACTTATCAATAGATGACACTTAAAGCATCTCATTACAATATATTTACAGTTTATTTTTAGCATCATATCCTCATGGCACTCCCACTAGAGTAACCTAGTGGTTACTCAGATATTCTGTTACATATATGCTGTTACAATACCTTACCTGCTGGAGAACAGAGAGAAGGCAGTTCAGACAGAATATTAATGGTGGCAGCCACAAGACGAGCACTTTCCTCAGAGAGGTGGGATTTGGCAGCAATGTGACTTGGAGAATCAGACACTTTTGAACTCAAATGGGGCATGTGTCGTACTAGGATAAACATGAGCAATTCCATGGCTGCAAAGACTAGAGATTTTCCAGGCACAAGACCACCACTCGCACCTCCCTCTCCTAAAGCAACACGATTTTCTTTTTCCTCATTATCATCTTCATCTGAAAAAAGAAAGAAATGTATGAGGAGACAGTTAAGAGAGATCCCATAACAAAGATTACATGAAACTCTTCACAAAAAAGTTAAAAATCAAGAAGAAAAAGTTGCTTTACAATAAGATAGCACAAATACGGCTCATGTCAAACTAAATGTTTTAGTTAGAATGACTTACAGGCATTTAAAATGCTTCAGAAGTGTTGTGATTGCAACAATACTTACTAAAAATCCATCCAGAACTAGAAAAAAAGAGTATTCTTACACACAATAAAACTGCAGTTAATTATTTTGCTTCTTTTAAAACTGATTATAAAATTAACAGCAATGGCTGCCAAATAAACAGGCGGGACAATATTTTTTTAATTTATTAGCTATTAATTATATGTTCCACCCTGACAAAATCTTATTCCAGCCTAAATTGATTATGAAATAAGAGAACAGAAAAGCATTGTAGGATTCTATGTCTGAGTTCATAATTTGAGTGTATTCAGTTCAAAAAGCCTCTCTTTTGATGGCAGCTTGGCCAGCTGCAGTCTTTCCTTCTCCCAGTAAACAGCAACAGAGATTCAGTAAGTCAAAGCTGGCCTGAACTACCCCTATATAGCTCCTGTGAATTTAAATGATTGCTACTGTTATCACATTCATCGATTTGAAAAATGCAGCTTACTGGGCTGACAGCAAACAATTCCATTAATTCATATGAAGGAACAGAGCCTGCATTTTCACTTGTGCTGGCTCGAGTTCCAGCAAAATCCTCTCCCTGTTTTTATGTGGAAAATGGGCAAAAGCTATCAGTTGGGTTTTTTTTTTTATGAACAGTATATTGTGCCAGATTAAGATAGTAATTTTCCGTAGTAAGAGAATATTCTTTGGGTTTCAATTCACTTCTTTCAGGTAACAGAAAATACAGCAGACCTAACTTAACCAGGTTGCCACTTGGAAACTAGTTTACCTAGCAAAGATGGAAACAGTACATATGTGAGATTTTTAAAGAAATGGTAAAGGGATGATTAAACAGGGAGACTCTCTGCTAAAAGGAAGAGGTTACTAAAAGTACCTCAGAAAAGTAGCTTTCAGACTGATGCTAGTTTCAGACTCCTGGTTCAGTGTTAAATATCTGCAAGCATGGAGATACCACAACATCCCTGGATATCTGTTCTACTGCTTCACCACTCCCACAATGACTAATTTTTTTCCCTGTATCCCATCTGGATTTCCATTACTGCAATTTGTGTCCATTGCCTCTTGTTCTTCTACCACATGCCTTTCAGAAGTCTCTGGATTGGCCTTGTATTTAAATCCCTTTTAAGAAGGGGGATTGCTATTCTATCCCATATTAACCCTCCCTTCTGCAGACTAAACACGTTCAGCTCTCTCAGCCTCTCCTCATGGGGTCACATACTTCACCTCCCTAAGCAGCTTAGTGGGTCTTCACTGAACTTCCCTCATGTTTGTCAACATGTCTCTTATTCAGAATGAGAAGGAAGGGCGAAAAAAACTAGACACTGCTCCAGATGCATCTTCACAAGCTCAAGCTGAAAGGACAAACCATACCCTTTAATCTACTGGTCACGCTTTTCTAACACAGCCCAGTAACAGACTCTCCAGCATTGCATAGGTTTCATACTACAGATTCACATACACCACTCACTATCTGGCAAATCTGCTATCCAATCTGTCAGCCTGCCAGCCTATACCAATGCACATTCCATCCCAATGCAGGATTTTGCATTTGTCTTTGCCGAACTTCAGCAGGTTCTCGGTCCTGCAGTTCAAAACTCCCCTGAAAGGCAGCATTGCCCTCCAGCATATCTACCACTTGCACAATTTGGTATCATACACAAATTTGCTGAGGCTGCACTCTGTCCTATCGTCCAGGTTGTTCATGGTGATGTTTAACAGTAGCAGGCCAATACTGATCTCTAAGAAACACCAGTTGCAACCAGCTGCAAGTCAGACTTGAATCTCTGAACTCCATTCAAGCACAGCAGTCCAGTTGTTCTCCCACTTTTCAGTCGACACTGCTCCAATTTGACAATGATATTATGAAGTACTGGGTCAAAAGCCTTGCAAAATATCCACCATTCCACATCCAAAGCCAGTTATTTCATCACAGAGGGGGATGAGGCATTATTTGTCCTTGGTAAGCCTGTGCTCATTATTTCAAATCACATTTTTCTACTTTATGTACTAAGAAGTGGTTTCCAAAGGAATTTTCTCAACACACACAGCAGGCTTACTGGCAAGATAGTATCCCAAAAATCCACCTTACATCTTTTGTTTTTCAAAGTTAGCCATAGCATCTGGTTCTTACCATTCTTTGGAAAGCCTTCTGGAGCACCACAGCTTTTCAAAGATAACTGCAACAACCTTAGCATGTCATCAGCCAGCTCTCTCAGATGCATCCCATCTGGTTCCAGGGTATGTCCAGCTGTTTTGTAAGCAGTCCCTAACCTGATGCTTGTCTGCTGCAGGTAGCATTTCCCTTTCCTAAACTTGCTCGCTAGACACAGACACAGGAGGACTAAGCAAAGAAGATAATAGCTCCTCGGTTTTTCCCCCACCATGTTTTTTCATTAGATCATTCATTCCATTTAGCAGCGGGTCCAAATTTCCTTCATCTCTTTGCTGCCAACACATCTATAAAAGTCCTTCTTGCCATACTTGACATTCACCATCATTTAGCTCCAGCTAAGTTGTGGCTTTCCCAATTCCACTCCACCATACCCAAGCAGGAATCTTCAGGAATCTTCCTGGGTAGTCTGGCCCCACTTCCACCATTCATATACTTCCTTGTCACATTTGAGTTTGATCAGAAGTTTCTGTTCAGCCAAGTCAGCCTCCCACTGATGGTTTTGAATGAGCTTTATTTTGTCATCGAAGATGAACAATCCCTCTTTCCTTTGCCCTTCAGGGAAGCTTACCACAAAAGTCTCGTCTACAGGCTCCCTGACAAGCCGAATTCTGCTAAGTCAGGTCAAAGCTTTTGCTCTGCTGCTTGCTTTCTTCATTTCCCTCGAGATCATGAGCCCTACTATCACATAGCTGCTGCAGCCACAACTACCATTAACCTTCATAACCATTACTTAGTGAGGAGCAAATCCACTGAGCCTCTCCCTTATTTGGACTGAAAAAACCTGTGCCTCATACACTTCTCAGTGTTAGCATCCTGCAGTGTCACCCTTCCAGCACACGACTGGATGGCAAAAGCCTCTCTCAAGGCTCCCACAGCTTGATTGGAAGTTTCTTCCAGTTGTTTTAATATGGCTTCACCCACCTTCCCTTCTTGATTAAGCAGCCTGTGGCAAACAAGAAGACAGCTCCTGACTGGTAACACCCTTCACTCCTTCTAAGTGGAATCAGTTCTGACCCATCAAAGTGGGTCAGAACTGGCTCCTCCTCTCTTGGCAGATCTCTGTAGTGTTCTCCAATTGGATATCTGGAGATAGAGCCTTCTGTTGCTGAAGTCACCATCTTGTAGCTGCCACCTTCATGCAAGTGTCATCCTCCAAGGCCTCCATATTCCAGCATAGCCTATGGCTGCCTTTCCTGAGAAACATTGGACTTCAGCCCTGCACCTGCAGGACCTCTGTGAAGAACATTTCATTCTTCCATTGCCTTTCCAGAGATCATACACTCTGCTCACCTTCACATGCATTTCCTTCACATCTCACAGGTGAGATCAATGCCACCTCTGGCCCTAGCTGCACAGACAAGCATCTGGAGGACAGTCACATCAGCACTTTCATCTGAAATTCCAGCGCGGTCAGTAGACGTCTGATGTACCAAGGTGATTACTCCTCAGTCAGCAGAATGTGTCTTGTTGTATGTCACTGCCACCATTATGCTGACTCCAGCAGTCTTGTACAGTCTTGAGCAGCACTTCTGGGCTGCATAAGCATGCCTTTCCATGCCAACTGCCTTGCTTCTGTTTGCACACCCTGTTCCCAGAGCTCCTGGTTGCTGACACACCCTGAATGCCCTGAATGTCAGTGAAGTAAGAACCCAGGTGCAAGTTTGCTCCACTTCCTGGCAAGATCTTCTGGGCAGGCAACTTTTCATCCTGGTTCCACTAGCAGTTCACTCACTTCATGAATGCCAGTTGTGCCAGGGACACACCACAATACCCTACACCAGTGACTAAACCACTGAACTTCAGAAAAAAAGGCAAACAAAGTGCTAAGGAGGCAGTTAGTAGAGAAACCTTAAGGAAACTGAGCAAGGTATTAGAAAGTCCTAGACCTTAAGTGGCGTGCTGGGTATAACTTTCACCACTCGAGAAAAAAGAACGAAAACAATGACATGAAAAGAACAACCACTAGAATGATCAGAGGAAGAAAAATTACATCTTACAAGAGTTAAGAAATCAGCAGGTAATTACGAATACAAACAAAATTATCTGTGGAATACACAGCATCTTCCTCCTCAGTGTAACCATACTCTAATGCAATTGAGTTCCTTTCCCAAGACGAAAACCTGTTACTTATTTACTCTGCAAAGCAAGGCACATTTTCAAAATCTTACTTAGTGTGTTTCTTTTTTCCTGCAAATAATCTTGAGCTGCTCTTACTATCTGCTGGACAACGCCTGTAACCAGTAGCTGGACTGAGGGAGGATCCCAGGTCAGGAGCAGTCGGTGAAGCACACTCAAGAGTTCAACACCAAGGAGCTATAGTAAAACAAAATACATATAAAAAAATTAATTAGGACTTAATGATTCCTGATTGTTATGTCACTTGTTTATGAGGAGCAAATACTTTTCTCACATGAAAAATAATTACAGCTTTTGTAATCATCATAGAGGAAAGACCAAGACCTAGAAAAAGCTGATTGTCACAACATGATCATACATTACCTGATCCTCTGCAATATGGATCCTGGCACAAGGGGAATCCAATAAAGTATGAAGTGCTTGTAAACAAGATGTAACATGCTCAACAGGCTCTTCAGGTCGTGGGGAACACAGAAACTGTATACTAACACCTGAAAAGAGCAATAATTAAAAAGAACGTTCATATCATCATAAAATCAAGTTTTCTTTTTAAATTTTTCTTTAAGTATAGCAGGTTCTTAACAACTTCAGAAAGATACGTGTTTTTCTCAATTTTTCTTCCTTTAAAAGAAAAGAGAGTCTATATATTAAAAAGACCAAAACTGCATTTGCTTCCTCTTCTGCACCATGTCTTCCCAAAAATTTGGCAGGATAAAAAAAAAACAGTGACAACAAGCAACTTGGACTACTGAACAGAAATCTATCTAAATCTAAAGATCTTTAAGTCAGACTTCGGAATCCTTCAGTTGTAAACTGCATTTTATTTTCTTGAACTCTTTAAAATGTAAAGATAAATGAGATGAAGTTAAACCTCAAAAAATACACAATATTCATATTATACATACGGCACTTTATTCTGGCTTTAAATATCTGTATATCTCAGGAAACTGTTGGCATTTCTCAGATCACATCCACCCCTTAAAGGTGTTAGGTAACAACAAAGGACAACAGTGAGTGCTGCTCACAGATGAAAAACTGATACAAAAGCTACTCATGTGAATTGTCAAATATCAGTCTCTGCTGAACAGTGTTTTTATAAAGGTATTTTAATTAACCCCGTAGCTTTTGCATCTTTAAAGCACAAAATTTTGTATCATCTGTATTAATCATAGAATCATAGAATCAGCCAGGTTGGAAGGGACCTCTGAGATCATCAAGTCCAACCCTTGATCCAACACCACTGTGGTTACTAGACCATGACATTAAGTGCCACATCCACTCTCATCTTAAAAACCTCCAGGGACAGTGAATCCACCACTTCCCTGGGCAGCCCACTCCAACGCCTGATTACCCTTTCTGTAAAGAATTTCTTCCTAATATCCAACCTAAACCTCCCCTGCCACAGCTTAAGACCATGCCCTCTTGTCTTACTGATAGTTGCCTGGGAGAAGAGACCAACCCCCATCTGGCTACAACCTCCTTTCAGGCAGTTGTAGAGAGTGATGAGGTCTCCCCTGAGCCTCCTCTTCTCCAGGCTGAACAATCTCAGCTCCCTCAGCCTCTCCTCATACGACTTGTGCTCGAGTCCCTTCACCAGCCTTGTTGCTCTTCTCTGGACCTGCTCCAGCACCTCAATATCCTTCCTGAACTGAGGGGCCCAGAAGTGGACACAGCACTCCAGGTGTGGCCTCACCAGCGCTGAGTATATTACAGTGTAGAACAGTTCCTACTCATTTTATTTAATTACATAAATAAAATAGATATACAACTTATCCATAAAAATCACAACAATCATACTGACAAATATTCTGCCAATGCTATAAAGAACACAACAAACAGAGACAGAAAGGAGACACAGATTTTCAAAACATTAATGTCCAGATATATAATGCATCTTAAACCTCCTAGATTTCAGGCAAAGTATCTTTTCTTATTCCCATAGCATTTCATACCATAATGTGCTGCTACTGAGCTCTTAACTTGTAACTCTTACCCAAAATTAAGTGCATTCGATCTTTGTTTATCTCTGGCAAAGATTTAGTGGCAGGTGGAGTTCCAGGTGTCTGGTTTAACATAATGGATGTAGCACGTTTCTGTGAACTGGGCATTGCTGCAGCAGTCTCTTCTGTTGACTCTGACACATTAAATCCTGTACTGTTCAGCCAAAGCGCCACTGCATGTAGTATGGGAGCCCAGGAGTTTCGGTAATGCAGTCTAGCTGTATCAATTGTTTCTGGAGTGTAAAATGCTCCTCCTGTTAAATTAGCAAAGCAAAGGTAAATTCTAAAATTATCTGCCAATAATAGACAACAAGCATGTACTTTAAATTTATCAGCATATTTATTCCGGGTGCATTGGATCATGTAAACATTCAGGTATAACACTTGTTAGTGAGAGTAAATTCCAATTGTGTAGTAACATTGTAGCAACATCAGTACCTCTCATAAGAAAGTGCGCTGGCCATAATGAAGCAGTGAGCAGAGAGCAAAGGCAGGCACAGTCATCAGGTCTTGCAGCATTTTTCATACAGAACATTCACTCTTAACTCAGTAAAATAATGTAAGACATATCCACTCTCATCTTGGGTGTGTTTTTCTTACAATAACATCTTTTTGCATTTCATATCAAGGTATTAGAGGTGCAGACGTATTCTTAATTCTACAAAGACATCACTTTAATGACCTCAGTAATTCAGATAAAGAGTCTGTTCATTCAGATTGAAGGAAAAAAGCTCGAAGTTGAAACTCATATTTCTATCAGGCAGAAATTTTTCACTTGCAAAAAAACATGCATGCCAAGTAATTTATAGAATAATTCTGAAGGTTCAACTACAGTTTTCTTTCAGTGCTTACCATCTGGTGGAAGCTGGGTAGCAAATTCAGCTGGCAAAGTTAAAAGAGCGTAATCTTTCAGCGCAGCTAACCAGAGTCGGCTGAGCGCAGGCAGTTCAGGTTGTACAAGTGTGATCAAACTGTCTGGTGGCAACTCATCTACAGTACCAAAATCATCCTCATCCTCCTCTGTGCTCTTTAAAACACGCTTTGGTTTGGTCTCCGCTTCTTTCTTAATCTTCATGGCAACAACATACACCTAGAATATATGAAAGTACGTGCTGTGAGATTTTTAAAAGAAAGAAAAGCAGCAGCCTTTCCCTTGTGAATGTAACAGATTCCATACATTTACAACTCACCAGAAAATGACTGAAAGAGATTTTCAATACAACTACATTTTATTTATTTTTTTCCTTTTATTTCTACCAATACATATGTAACAGGGTCATAAATGGCACTTTCTTAAAATATTTTGGCTATGCGCTTTTGTTTCTAAAACATGTCAATCAGGAACACTTTGACAAACTCTTAGTTAACTAACTGCAATATTATGCCAGAATATATTTCAAAGTTGTTTGATTTCTGAGGGTTTTTTTGGGGGGAGGAGGGTTTGCTTTTTGTTTGCTTGGTTCTGGAGGGTTTTTTAAGTTTAAGAGCAATAAGATGATAGGGTGATAATGTGATAGGGTATGAGTGTGTATTTTGATACAGAAAAGTGCAGTAAAACAAAGAACAATCAAGCCTCACTGTAAATATGAATTCACAGAATGGCAGAAAAAGCAACAGAGAAAGATATAGAGATTAAAATATCCCAGGAGTGAAAGTGCAACAGGTTAGGAGGTTAGAAGGACAGGTGCAGCCAGGGAGGTGTGAGGCTGCTATTACCCTGTAAAATGTTTTCAATCTTTCAAAGATTTAATGGTCAATGTTTACCTCAGCCCACGCTTTCAGAACTGCAAGTTTTTCCATAGTAGTTGCGCTCTCTCGGTAAAGCTGGCTAGAAGATCCCTTTCCTGCTTGCACTTTATCCAGGGAAGAGACAAGAAGGTTGTGAACTCGGCGAAGATCATTCAGGTCACTTACAACCCCACTTCCTATCCAAGCGCTACATACCTAGACAACAAAGTTTAGAATCATTCTAAACTAGCAAAAAAACCCAGCAACCTTATAAACAAAAAAATTTAATCAGTAAGAAAACAAAACCTAGAACAATCACCACCAAAAACTTAGCCACTCTCTTCCTGCTTAACACAAATAAACCTGAGGTTTTCCTTTTTTTAATTCCCACCTATAATAACAGAACTGCTCAGGTAAGTCGTTACAAAGGCTGTATTTGCAATGCATATTAATACTTAAAATAGTTTTTTAATCCTCCACAGATACGTAGTAACAATTTTTTTATTCTGTTCCCGAGTGTCTGGTCAAGTCGTTCAGGTAATGTGCCATTGCATTCCCTGTCAAGAACATACTGGACAGCAGTCAATAAAAGTACATCTTTAGAAACCCATGCCTCTCTAATCAATATATAAGGCTCCATACTAATGAGAAGCTTTCAAATCACTAATGTCAAGAAAACATCTAGAAATAAGAGAAATACAAATCTTTGAAAAACTGAGTTATGATTTGGAACCAACAGTTCTATATCTAGAATAATCGATATGAGACATAGTGGACAGACAGTTGGGTGTCTCTTCACTTTTTATTTGAATTAAATGGATCCAAATAGGTACTTAAAATAACAAGCATCACACAGATCAGCTGCTCCTGGCTAATGCTATACATTGGCATTCATTCTCTGAAACACATTCATGCCCAGGCATAATGCAGACAATAGAAGAATTTCAGTGCAACTGCTTTTCTACAAAGATAAAAAGGGACAAATTCTTTCAGAAGAACTGCTCTTATTCTGGTGATGATTCTACAAGGATGAGGAACAGAAGCAAAAAAACCAAGCAGTTCAGGTTTTACAAACTCTTTTTCCAAGGCATTTTTGACCAATCTCCAATTTTTATTTTGCTTCTACAGAACCAGTTCCATGAAAGTCTTTGGGAAGGGACTCTCATGATCTGGAATGATGGACATATTTAAAATAATGTAAAAACAAACATCAAAAGTGTCCCAAAGATGTACAGGACAAAGCTGTTGAAAACGTCTCACAAATCCATTATTCATTTGCAGTAGGACTAAGATCAGCTTCAATCCTGCTGCTCAGCAAGTCAACACCTGTTTCATTCATATAAATACATAAAAATAACAACATCCAGCTCATTCAGTGAAGCTTCTCTCTGTCCATGTAACTTCTAGAGAGAATTCAATATCCAAAACTAATCTCTAACAATTTGATCCTGTACATGCACACATCCACTTTGAAACCAGCTGAACAGAGAAGATTTTGACAACTTACACAGAATAAGTTTTCACACAAACTGCCTCTTCATCTAGTTTTAAATGTACAGAAACATTCTGTAAGTCCGGATGGACATAGACTTTTCTACGTGTAAGATACCAAATCATACACTACTTGATCTATCCTTACAAGTTTTGCTGGAAATTAAGATTATAAAAGAACAAGACAAAGTCACACTCCTTCTGGACCAAATTCACTACATAAAACTCACGTACACAGCGTTATTGTTTCAAAACTGATGTTTGCATAGATAATTAAACTGCTGCTTTAAACTACAGTAGTAATTTCACTGTGCAAAACACATTCCAGATACTACCACAGCTATGTTGCTGATAGTTGGTTTAAACCACAGTATGCAAGATCACACACAAGAAAAAAAACCACACACGTGCAAAAAAAAAAATTACCAAAATTTCACTAACAAGTTGTTATTATGGTTGTAATGAGAATGTTCAGATCTCCTAAACTGTAAAATCTAAAATAGAACATTAAACTGAATGGAAGTTTAGTGCTGGAAGGTACATTATTAGTAATCCAAGTATTTGATCAGACTGAAAGAAAACTCAATAAATACATTACTCTTGGTCTCATTAAGTAAAGGTTTTTTTCCTTTTTTTTTTTCTTGTAGCAACAAACGCAGAATTGACATGAAGACATAATTAGTTTCAGACATATTTATGTAGCTCCCTAAAAGGACTTCTGCACTTCTGAGGAACAAAATACATTACTAGAAAACTCAAAAGATGCAAAAACATCACAGCCTAAGTTTACAACATCTTCCAGACATTTGATACCACTTTTCTTTTGCATCCTTTTTCCAAAGAGAAGGAAAATTAGTTTTTTTGCTTATAGTATCCGAACATTTTCCTCCGTACCTGACAGGCCTTTGCAGTTATATCGGATGGTGTATCTTGGGAAAAAGCTGGCCTCAGAGCAGCTCCAACCTATTGACAGGAAGAAAAATTAAGAAATCCAACTAAAACAACAAGGATACAACATTGTTTATCTCATCTTGTTTAAGGCTCAAGGACCAATACAAAACAAGCAAGACAAAATTCCTAATTTTGGCATTATAGTTACACCCCAAACGTATCCCTGCTGTCTAGAACATATTTGCAATACCATTCTTTAAACAACAACTACAAAGTCTTAAACCACCTTTTTCCTGCTTGCTCATTGTCTTTTTTAAGTCTCAACTACCTTTGTCAAATATGTGGTAGTATCTTACATTAATGAATATCCTTTTAATCATTCAAGTATTACAGGTGAAAGTTTCGCTAAGGCTCAATAAGCCAGTGACCTTTTGATGTCCAAAGGAATAGAAGTGTGAAATCAAATGTTTATGGCTGGATTTGCATCAGGTTCCTCAAATGACAAATACTGACCAAAAACAGCCTTTTAGGCAGTTGCTATAAGGCAGCATTTTTCTGAAACAAAAGGAACCAAGTCAAAGAGAAGAAGCAATGGCTACAGCTCCACAGAAGGAAGGAAAAAAAAGGGCAGGAAGTGAAAAGTATGAAAGTCTGCCTTTAAAAAGTATTGAAAAAGATCTTGAAGACACAGTGAAGACAAAGGAGGTGAAAATATTCAGCTATGCAAGAAAAAAAAGCAGTAATACCCCAAAATAAATCTTCAACTGCCCATTTCCCACTGGTATACTTTTGTAGTTTTTTTTCTAAACAGAAGTATATTCACTCATTTCCAAGAAAACAGATTTATTAGATTATATCTAGAACTGATTCAGCTGTATTTTCCAATTCCTAATTCTACAAATGAAAAGCCACTTTTGCCAAAAAATTTAATGCAACTTACAACATTTGGCTTTCAAGCTACTGAATTTTTCATTTTGTCAGCTACTGAACTACAATAAATAAAAAGAGATACAAAAATAAAACTTGAAGAGATAAATAAGCGTGTCTCTTCAGCACAATTTCACACACAGAAAAATCTCCTCACAGGTCTTTTGAAGTTACAAAATGTTCTCAAAGTTAATACTGGCATATTGGCATAAATACACAATTTTCTGAACTTCTAAAGGAGGTCTCACATTTGCCTGATACTGCTCCAGTATCACATGGCCTGGAAACTCTGGCTCAGGAACAGATGCAAATTTCTTGATAATGTCTTCAAGAGCCTGCAGACCTGCCATTCGTAGCTGGTTGCTGTGATCAGTCGCAGCCATGAATGCCATTCGAATAAGGTCAGAGAGATGGAGTACTAAGAAGTCATCTTAGAACAAAACAGAAAGAACTATTTAGTAACTTAAAAGACAGCTAACATGACAGATACATGTAACACTTTCCTCACTGACAGATAAATGTACCATTTTCGTCACTGACATGTATAACTTTTACCTATCAGTTTTCAAAGGTCCACATTTAAGGTGTGGAAGAAGGCAGGAGAGAATGTTACTTAGTATTCTTGTTCACCCTTACCCCCCTAAAGTGATTCTATGACTTCTATTCCTAAAACAACCTTAAAAATTGAGCAGAAATTGCATAGAATAGAGGATGTAAGTGTGGTTAAGTAGCATAGAATATATTAAAACATTTCGTAAAACCTACAGGAAGTCTTCAAGGCAATTCCTGCTCCTGCTCAAGTCCTATGCTTATAGTGACCCCTGCTGATGTCAAGCTGAAACACTTAAAAGCGAGTATGCCTCTAATTCTGCTCCCAAAAACCACATTCAAGGCCATAAGCAAGCAGTAAAGAACAATATTTAACCCAGTAACATTTCTGAAAGGATTATTCTTCTCTATTTATTCAGTTCATTTATTTTCTTACTCTCAATTTGAAATTACAATTTGTATGTTGTACAACTAATATGAAAATAAACTACTTTAAAAATCTAGTGTGACTAACAAAAAATACAAATTGTCTAAGCTATTTTCAAGTCTCAAGGTAAAAAAAAGAAAAATTATTTTGGGCTGAAGTTTTTCAGAGTCATGTCAGTAAAGAAGGACTGGAAATCACATAAAAACTATAAAGTGATGAAGTCTGCACTTAATTTTTCAGACCATCAAAGACAGTAGTAAAATTTGAGTATTTTTGAAGCTGAATTTGGGGGGTAGAAGTTTGCTGAGTTTTCCTTTTTACAATGATACCAAACACATCACAGTTCACTTTAAATAAATTCAGAGATATAAATTCTCATGATTATAATATGCAATTCCTCTGTAGGATTCTATAAGCAACAGTTATTTCGTGATTTTCTCTGTAATACAATCCCATCTCAAAATAAACTTTGCCCAAACTCTTCCTTTCTAGTCTTCAAACAGTAACCTCAGCCTCAAATCAAGTCAAAAACCGGATTCTCACAAAACCAATCACAGTGCTGGAACCAGGTTGCACCAAAGCAACATAGGCAAAGACTTGGTAACTCTCCATATCCTAACAGACACTAACCTCAACGACACAGACACTAAAATCCATTGATCTCACGCACTCTGGCATGCTCACAGCATTCATCCTATATACACAAGGTCCTCACAAGCACTACATTTGTGAACACAAGCAATCATTACAACAGCACAACCAATACAACATGGACAACTTAAGGACAGAAGCCTCCCACTATCTGTTCAAAAACCATTTCTTCACAAAACAACTATGCAAGATATCACCTCTCAATTTTGATTCTCTAACTCATAAAAGTATGTTTGAAACATGAGCTTGAAAACCAAGCTCATGGGATCACTCTCATGGATACCAAAAGAATGGACTTCTAAAAGTCCATGTCTTTTTATAACTCCCTCCCACATCTCTCTCTCCACAACCAATTATGTAGCCTTATGTCCTCTTTTCTTCTTTCCTGGCACCCCTTCAGTCTGGAGATGATAACATAATTTCTTAAATTCAATTCATTCTGTCATTACATTAAACTGTGAAACCACTCCCAGTTTGCCCTTAGCTACAAGTTTATTGCTTCTGTTTCAGACTTGAGAAAAGGTTTGCACATCTAGGCGTTTTTTTTCCCTAAGCACATGAGTCTGTTAGAACTTACATTTTCCACTAAACCTCATTCTTTGTGTTCGTGGTACAGAAATTACAGTATTATATAGCTACAGTTTTATTGACTTTTGCTGGACATTTCCTTTGGGTTTGGTCATGAAAGGATAAGTGCTTATACTTTTTTCTTGATTGTGTAATCTTAAGCTGTAAAGAGGTGTCAAAAATAAAATAAAATAAAAAATTAAAACCAAAACCAAAACATGCATGTTCTGTAATTACTTTTTGGGTTTTTAAGTCTGGCTAAACGAGCCAGTGCCAGATCGAAGTGTGCCTTGTTGGCATTCTCACACAGCATGATAATTCGGCACAGACAGTCTGCTGCAAACACACGAGTTGCCCAACGAGGCGCTACAGAAGGCTTGGACTTATCCTCTTCACCCAAGGTGGTAAACATTGTATCATCATCCATCTCATCTTTCTTCTCTGATTCCTCATCCTTCCCTCCTAAGGGAGCAGCAGTGCTCATGTCTACAACAGAGAACAATTAAAAGGGAAAAAAAAAATCCCACTGTTACAATCCATAAAACACACCTAAGGACAAGAATTCAAGTCTTTCCTTACACTGAGATTCAGAACAGACTAACTCATCCATTAAAACAACATTTGACACAAGTCAAAAAGCAAAGGAATATCAGTAAAAGAAATGTTTTTCACCTCTAATTTGGGTTATATTACCCTTTATTTATCTTAAACAATATGAAATAAATTCCTGTAACATCCATTTGCCACAGACACCAACTACAGTTGAATCCCATATCTAAACTTCTCAGCTTTGAAAATTAACCCATTAAATTGCCAATAAACAGGGTAAGGAGATTATCAGGTTCAGAATCAAGAATCACCTTAGCTTTGAATTATTCAGCCTCTGTTTCAAGTAAAAAATAAAGTGCCAGTTAAACTGAAACAAAATTACAAAGCTCCATGTCATGGGACAGATACACAGCCAAGGAGGCAGTTTATGGCACCCAAAAACGTAATTAACATTAAAAAAATTCTTTTCTCTAAGTGTGGCTTTGCAACTTCATTTCAGAAAATAAAATTGCTTCAGGGATCACATAAAAAATCAAAAGTCAAACAGAGACAAAAAAACACCTCACCAAACACACATATACACTTCTGCTACTCAGAAACGAGAACACAAGTTCTCTATGACAAGGTCTAATTTAGCTGAATGCCAAGATACTGACAAAAATTACTGCAGAAATAATTAGAGGAAAACGAGAAGAAATTATTGCAAGGGTAACCCATCCCAACTGAGGTATGCTTCTTAGAAAGTCTACATTAAAACTACTGAAGAGCCAAGACATTCAATAAAGAAAAAGGCTGTGGCAAATCAAACATGGATGACACCAGTTCATAACAACAGTGTTTTGAAAGGGCATGCAGGATCTTATGCAGATGATTTGTATATCTCTGCTCAAAAAGCAAGATTTTGGATCAAAGGAGTTCAAAGTGAAGTTGTTGGCTTAAAGCACACCTGAGAGAAATTTATTTAAACATGGTTCTCTGAGATTATGTCACCTACTAATAAATAAATAAGAAATTGGACAACCATGTTAAAAACCTTAAGACCCATCCCACATGAAATAATAAAAGGACATGCCAATTTCAAACTTGAGAAATGAGGTCTTTCTCACTGGGCAGATATGTGGTAACTACAATACAGAAAGAAATCGTTGGTAGCATCACTCATCAGCAAATGTAAAGCTGATGAAATGAAACAGCTTCAGGATGAACTCACACATGCCAATAAACAAGTATAAATGCAAGGGAAATGAGCAGAATCTGCATCACAACTACCCTACAAGCTGAAAACAGGAATAAGGTCACAGAGGACAAAATCTGTGCAAACAAATCTTGAGAAGCTGAGCAACAAACAAAAGTTTCATCACCATGGTAACCCATCATCACATCAGTAACTCATAAAACCTCATAAAAGAAAACTCGGAATGTATACAGCACTCTTCTTTCTGTACAATCTTGATGTATAATGGCTAAAAAGAATGTCTGCTTTCACTAAGATACTGAAATGTCAGAGTTATAAACACACTGCTTCTGCTTCTCCCTTGGAAATCCTCCTTTAAACAGCCTACGTTTTAATCTTAAAAGCAATACTCTGAAACTTAACATTGATGATTTCTTCTTTCTAAGGGATTTTTAATGCACTGTAATCAAAGTTCTATATACAATATAACCTATATCTTAACTAGGATAAAAGACAAGCTCCAAATCAATATTGCTGGAACACGCTAATACTAAGAACATATTGTCGTTTCTGTGAACAACACAACACTTACCACTTGAAGCTGCAAGGACATCCTTACAAAGCATTAGCCAGTGAGAAAGGTTTTCTACTGCCAGCGATGAAAGCATATGTCCCAGAGTATCGTGGATATCTGAGCACAACTTCCGATCAGTCTCCCGATCCAACATTCCAAAAAGGACACCTTCGAGGCCTGTCTCTGTTATATTAACCCCCTGATGCCGGGAATGAGCATCTCGACGAGAACCAGCTCCTGGTGCAAAAGGATTAATGTCTGCAAAATGATAGTAAGAAATCTTTTCTGAAATCAGTAGTTCAGTTTTAAAATTCAGAAGAACAGACTAGAAGTGGATATTGTGTATTTGTGTGTGTGTATAGTCCAGTCAATGATACATTAAGATGTCACTGATTTTTTTCTGAATTAACACTAGAAAGATTTTAATACAGCAATTAATTTTATCTGCAAGGGAAATAACACTACCAAGTACTAGTTAAAAAAAAAATCTCACTGTTTTTTCAAGGTACATACCCCCTACATTTGTAAAAAAAACGTAGTAGTATTGGACTCTAAAGAATCTTTCCAGAGACAGATTTAACTGATGTGATTTAATGAGTAAGCTCGCGATTCTATGTTTGAATGAAGACTGTGCTGAGCCTCCTATTTTCAAAATAAAATTATACATCTAAGAATTGAATCAACCAGTAAAGTCTATACCTTTGCAATTGTGGTGCTAACATAACAGAACCAAATATCTTGATCAAACAGCATACAATTAAGTCAATTTTCGAAATAACAAGAGTTGAAATACCAGAAAAACTGTAAAATGTTTCTGCTGTATATATACTGTGTTCCCTATTTGATTGCCAGCTTTAATGAGGCAGAGAGGTTTAACTCCGAGCTTAACCAACAGCTAAACTTTAAATGAAATTCAAGAGGTAATCAGGGGTGTGGCCAGAATGTACTGAAGCCAGAAGGGACAGTTCTAGGGTTTTCTTCACTTGGGTGGGAAGCGGGTGTTTCAGCTTTTTTCCCCCTCTTTCTAAAGGCACACACATAACGCGCACATGCGCACTCAGCTGTTACAGAAAGGCCACGTGTAAGAAATACATACTGATGCCGCTGTTTTCTTTGTCTCCAGTGTTTTTTGCTAAGCTCATGGCATATTCACATACTTCTGATGCTTCCCTCTGAGCAAGCTGTCGTAAACACGCAACTGCAGCCCGGCGAAGCAGCAAGTGAGAGCTGCACAAATGAACCTAAAAATCAGAACCATTACAGATGAGTGAACTGCTGCACCCCAGTATCAATAAATAGATGCTGCTAAGGACTAAAATCATTCTACTTTTCAGTTTTATGCCCAAGTGTGAGCTGCTGGGTACCAGGTCCTGGAAGTTCAGAAGTAAGCCCTTTTTATAATACACAAATATGAAAATAAAGTTGACATACATAGAGCTGTTACCTGGCTAAAAGAGATAAAAGCTTAAATATTGGAACTACTGTGCCAGTGCAATTTAGGTTAATTACCATTTCCAATCTGCTATACTCTAGTAGTACTATGCCTCATAGTGTCCTATAGCTGTAAATCATATTCTTTTAAACAAAAATCCATCATCTGGTGCACCACACATGACAGCTATCATAAAAACTTCCATTTCAAATTTGTAAGAGAATCTTACAGCACTAAGTTCTTAGAAGCCTCTCAGTAAGACAGCATCAGATTTCTTTGCTAACCAACACCGGCTTTTAATTCCTTTGAATCACCTCAAGTGCAAGCAAATATTTTTCTTTTGGAAGAAATGTGCATGGTCTCTATTTTTTTGAGAGGAAGTAGCTGCACAGAGAAGTGTATGTTTTTCCACAGTGAAAGAGATGAAGAGTGCTCTTTAAAAAACTCTGATTCTTTATTTATCTTGGGATAATTTGTTTTTAATAAACCAAACACACGTTTGCTTTCTTGGTATTAAGTTACTGTGTGGATGGAAAATGCTTTCCTAAATGAAAGGATTGTATAGTTTTAAAGCATTTTAACAGTAAATCTATATTCGACATAGGAATATACAAGATTTTACTCCTGAAAAAACAAGCAGACTTTAAAGAATTTCTAAACATCACACTGAGGTTGTTTTAATGGAACTAAAACGCAGTACATTTGGGAGATTTAATTAATGTAAAGAGTATTCCTTGTTTCAAGTTACAAAACAAGTAACTAGAAGTTATGAAGCCAATGCAGGAAGAAGAAATTAAAACTAGAGTGTAGAACTGTACAGTTTAATTTTAATACCTGGCATTAATTCCATTTAAAAGCGAATCTGAAAAGTTTGCTAATGCGGCAGGGAAGGCAGACCTTGCCTACATATTTGCAGTATGAAGAAATGCACGAGACAACTCAGAGGAAACCCTATCAAACTAAGTATAATTTGAAAGTAAGGAATACGAGGAAAGAAAATGAAAATAGCATCTGCTTAGCAGAAAACAAACAGGAAAAGGTTTCAAAACAGCACTAGTTATTCATGTATGAACTTCATTGTCTGTAACATTATGCTTATTACATACGGGTATCCGTGACATCTTGCTAAGTACTTCTCCTTATCCTCCGCTAAACACATGCATAAAACTTTGAGGAACAAAAGGGATGCATTTTGTACTCACGCAAAGACTGGGAACCAGACTGGACAGGTTGACATGCCGTGGTGCAAACATATGAAGCTGCTGAAGACAGGATATGGCAGCTGCCTGAACAAGTGAGTCTGAATGGTCTTGTGTGATTGCACATCCCACCAAACAGGAAGAACGGATCGTTGAAATTGTAGCTCCGTTACCTAATGATGTAATATGATATCCTTAACACAGCAAAACTTTTGTATGGCAACTGTAGACTTTAAGCCTTTGAGAAGCTTTAATGTTTCAAAGCTGACAGATTAACATGCAATTTTTCTGAATTCCCATGAAAATCAGAAACACTACAGAGTGCTTCAGTATCTCTTTTTTAGCTCAGTTAAACCATGTCCTGTCCAAATGAAATTCTGGATTGATGATCTCCAGTCAGAAATATTTTGAGACTATCCTCCCAGAAGATCAAAACATTATCTGAATTTAGATTCTAAAAGTCTCTTTCCTTCTATATATATGAGCAACATTTCACGCACTGAACTATTTCCTAAAATATCAAGTAACTCTCAAGCTAGCATATATGTATGCAGGTAATTTTAATTAACATACAAAAAACATAAGTTCAATTAAACCATCTAGAAATATTTCATAACTAGAAACTTAAGTCCAGTTATTTAGAGTTAAAATTTCACTAGTAGTTGGCTCTCTGGCAATGCATCAAAGACTATCCCATAAATATTCCTAAAAATCCCAGTTAGACAAAGTTACAAATCTGTGTTTTTAACACCTGAGGCACAGAATTTCAGATAGTGTTTGGCATGACAAGATCTTGGTCTCTACAGTAAGGTACAGTGATGTAAAGATATCAAGAATGAATGGAAATGAGCTACAGTTCACAATATTATCAATTATTTCAAACTTAAGCTCTTGCCATCATTTAAAAATAAAATAATCATGTGGTAAAAAAGCAGAGGAAAAACCTTGCCTTATCCCCCAACTACACAACAAAAACATACACAACAAAAGCAAAGGTTTCATAAACATACACAACAAAAGCAAGGGTTTCATTGCTTACCTACCAAGCAAATTTGCCATTAGCCACAACACCATACATCACTTCAACTTTTTTATATAAATCTCTAACTGCAGTCAAAAAAGCCCCAAGCAGTTATAAGTAGCATCAAAAGTGAGGTTGCTTGCAGGACTGTAACCAAATTAGTCAACATCACCTGCCACCATCTGCAACTAACAAAAACTTGTATCCTTCCATTTAAGATTACAATATCATCTTTATACAAGGTAGATTTTTTTGTTCTCTCTTCAGATTCCCACTAACCTTGCAGCTCAGGCCCAACAGTAGTTATTATAGCTCCAAGACATCGGCCTAGGCACTGATGTACTTCTGTATGCGATGGTGGGACAGTTAAGAGCAGAGTAAGAACCAGAGAAAGCGTTGGCTCCACGTACCCACGGTACATCGGTCCACTAGAATCTACTATCAAGGCAAGTGAATGGAGAGACCAGGTCTATCAAAAACACAAAGGAATATTGTTTTAGTAATGCATTTAGGAAATTAGTTCTATATGCAGATGGAGCCTAGCTCCATACATCCACTCTTAAACATGTCTAGTTACCTACTCTGACTCCAGAAGTGTTTCAAAAGTCTCAGGAGCTCAAGCAATCACCTGAGAGTTTAAACATCTCTAACATACTCTTTGGTTATCAGCAGTTCTGAGGATAGTGGAGATAAGATGACAAAGAATTTGAGAAAAAATATTTTTAAGCACTTTCAGGAAGAAAAATACAAACACAAACAACATATCTACTTAAAACAAAAAGGAAAAAAGAGAAGTGACTCAAGGCAGGAAAAAGGGAGAATCATTCCACTGTAAAACTGGATGCAGCGTCTGAAATGGGCAGCTTAGAAAGTCCTTAGTGGGAAGTGCCTTTTACAGTCCAGTAGGAACTGATTTTCATGACAAGTTGAAAGGCTCACAAGCATTTTCTAATTTTCTTATTAGAGGCTGCAAGAGAAGAAAGCAGCGCTGTTCAGTCAGTGTACTACGGCATGAGGAAAAAAATGGTGAAAGATCGGCCCATTTCAGTTGCAAGATGAGTACATAAAAGAGCAAAGAAATTCATTGCAATTGCCAAAGCAAGAAGTGGGCAAGAGGACAGTCCTTTGGAATATAGACATTTCACAGGAAAAAAATTCCACTGACAGACCTGAAAACATTAGCTATCTCTCCCCAGCATCCTACTAAATGATCTTATTTTAAAACAATTTTCTTACAATAAATACATGAAAAGACTATGATAAAAGAATACTACTATTAAAAAGCTAGACTCTCAGGAAGAAGCTTGAAAACCTGCTTTTAAAACTGCTCCTTTTCAATTGTCTCTAATGCAATCCAAAGACCATTAGCACTAGCGATCATGTAACTACTTCTACAGTCCTAACCCCATGGTAGCACATTATGGTAGCTTATCCTTCCATTCCTGTAAAATTCCATTACTCATATTTCCATACAGTTTTTGTATATCCACACTGATCTAGTGAGGGATGAGGTTTAAAAGCTTAGCTTTTCCCACCGGCCTAGTGCTGTATTCTCAACAGAAAATAAGGTAGATATGAAAGTTCCACCAGGACTTCCACTTTATATTTTACTTCTTTTTTTTGTTCATAAAACAATAAACTTTCCATTTTGTTTTTTAAATGAATGGTGCACAATTATATTATATGAGTTACCTACTCATATATGAAGTTAGTTAGATATGCAAACTGCACATACTCTTACCTTAAGTAAACTAGGGAAATTCAAGAGACTTTAAATCGTATTTATAGATTTTTTTAAAAAACATTATCTTCAAGCAAAACTAGGCTTGTTTTCCCAAGTGATAAGCTTTGTTACTTTGATTTCTTTTTGATTGCTCTGAGAGAAAGAAATAAGAAGGTACTCTAACAGTTTAAACCAAGGTGAAGTATGATTCCGTACAGTTAGTGGAGGCTTCAGCTTCTCAATTTGTGGGTATAAAGTGCCCCTACTTGTGGGTGGTACACAACTTCCTGCTGCTAAAGCTTAATAGTCACTATTCCAGATAATCATTTCCTTGCAGTAACTTGTGAAAAGAATGACAAGAAGTTACCTATTATATTATGCAATTACACCATAACTTTTGATGTACAATAATTAGAGACAAAACACTCGCTTTTACTCAAAATAGGTTTCTTTTTTCTTTTTTTTTTCCTTCTGAAGTAATTCTTTTAGTGCTTTTTTTCTCTGCTGGAGACAAAAAAAAAAAATCAGCACTTTTCTCTCTAAAATTCAACTTCTTACTATAAAGACACATGTAGTGGTCCATCCAGCCCTCTCTTCTTTTTACAGCAGCAGCCACAGACACTTAATGGAAGTCTTATAAGAAAGACCGAGACACTGACCTCTCCTATTTCTCTTGAGAGATAAGACAGCATTTTCTCCCAATTTTCCAGTATTTTCACTTTAGAAGCGTTCTGAACTGTATAGTGTCTATTCAGCAACTCCAAAAATGTTACTCTTTAAACAGCATGTTTAGTCCCCCTTCTACTCTACCAGCAACTTTTAGCAGTCAAGTTGTCCTCTTTTGAGACTTTACATGTCTATAGTCCATAGTAGATAGAAACCCCTTCTTGACTTAGGCTTGTCTTAGACTTAGCTACTACTAGTTCCCCTTCTGTCCCCTAACTGCAGTTTAGCTTGCAACAGATTTCTGTTTTCATAATATAACCTCCCAAAGATGATGTACTGCCATACTGCATATGTATCACATATACAGAAATTACTTGACAAAGAAAACTACTGCCTATCACCTGAGACTCCAGTAACTGATCACATGTTGACCATTAGCCAGTTATTAAAATTTCTGTTTAGGTAGCTAAAATAAAACTAGCACATTTTGCTTTACAATTAAAGTCAGTTAGGAATATGATCACAGTGCTTTACTCTGGCACAGCTGACAAGCAGACACTTGTCCATCTGAATTAATGTGACCACTTGCAACTGCCTCCCTACCTAGCTATAAGGTTATGGTTTAATTGCACTACCTTTTTGGGATTTTGTACTGTAAGAGTTTATAAGGAAAGCTGCACTTTCTTCATGCTCCCTGGCACATGCTACATGTCTTACATGTCACAATGTCTATTAAAGCACAGAACAGTAATTTAATTGTTAATTTTCATCCTGAACATTTTAAAATAGTTTTGCGGTGATTGCTTTTTTTACCTGGACTTCAGGAGAGGTTCCATCCTGTGCCAAAGCCAAGAGAATACTGACACTAGTTTTCAGATGCTGTCCAGAACCTATTCCACCAACATACCGATGGAGACAGCCCAGAGCCAAGGAATGGCCTGTTCTTGATACAACGTCTCGAGCAGATTTTAACCTATCAACATTTAAATAAAAGCAAATCATATCAATCACTAGGTTCATTACAAAGAACCTTTGAAGTACCATAAGAGTGCAAAAAACTAACAGAATTTTGCAGGCCACCCTAGAAGAGCTAGAGAAGCTTTAACAACAAAAGCAAAAACGATATACTTAATCTACATTGCTATTAACCCAGATTACATAAAAGACAAGTAAGAAAAAAAAAAAGCTATATTAATAGCTTTTCTCTTTCTTTCTGGTCAGAACTTGACATTTTGGATGAAGAAGAGTTTTGGAAGGATATAGAAAAAGAATTGAGAGTTTACCAGTGTTTCCCAGCAGACTAATTTAATAATCAGAAAAGTCATTGCTAAACCACTGCAATGAAAACGGAATCAAGAATGAAAAGGAATCAAAAATAGAAAAATGACAACACATACTGATAAATGCCAAAGAAATCCACAGCTACATCTTCCACTACAAAGTATAGGTTTTAATATAGCTGTTTTCTTCTACAGCTGATTTCTATGACTTTTCCAATAAATCATTTTAATTTTTTTTAAATACCGAGCTTTTTATTAATGAAACTAAAACAGAACATATAGCATTTTGAATGATCTAGTTGTATGAAGCAGTGACTTACTGAGTATTTTCCACAATACTTCTGCTTCTGAATGCATGTCACATAACTCAGTAATTAAAAACCTTTTCAGTGGGTGGGGAAGAGAGATAAAAGGATTTCCTAATTAGGACAAAGAAGGATTTTTTTTCCCCTGGTTGTCTGTATATTAGATACATGCATGCTCTTAGTCATCAGTGAACAGCAAAGCAAATGCACATCTCAAACATACAAAAATTACTTGACAGTGTCAACAGAATGACAATCATTAACAACTTTACCCTAGATAAGAAAACAAGAAAATAGTCCCAGCAATAGAAATTCAAGGGAAGACAGTAAGCATGATGGACCTTATTACAAAATAAAAGGAGGAGAAAAATTGAGTTGCCCAGAGGTAGGAGAGCTGGACTGAGGGTATGTGCATACAGCCTGACCAGCCAAAAACATGGGCTGCAGCCTTGAGGCAGTTGCATTCTCTTTCACAAATAGGCTGATGCCTTAAATTTAAGCACAAAATTGGGAAACATATTGTCTCATTATTTCTACCAGACATCTTTCTAAAGGCCCAAGATAAACAACAGAATACGAAAAAAATATGGGCCAGTACATAAGTTAAATCGATGTGTAAAGAGGATGTTTTAATGAAACACAACCACTATCATACAACTCATATTTCAGACATACTTAATGTAAGCTGTGTTTATCTATCTGAAACAGCTTCATAACCTTCAAGTGACTCCTCAAAAGCTATTCTCTGGTATCATTTCACATTCCGTGTGTTTAACAACTCAGCTTTTACTCTTCACATAAAATAAATAGAAAAGAGAAGAATCTGTTTGAAGGTTTGTTAGATCTACATAACCATAGCAATCAACCATGAAGAGAATAATCAATATGTAATTTAGAAGAGGAATCTTCCAAACTATATTAAATTATAATTTTATTTCCTTTTTTGAATTAGAATCAACTTACTTATCAAAACTGTACTGAGCCATTCTAGCAATGAAAGAGGCTTCTCCAACCACTTGAGCCATTCTGCCAAGAGCTTCGCCTGCTGCACATCTCAAAATAGGGTTAGGATTATCAAGGGCACCCATTACAAGCGTCAGAGCAGATTTGCGGACTTCTTCTGGTCCTAAGGTGCTTTTATTCTCAGCTAAACCCTACAAGAAAAAAGAAACAAATAACAACATTCAATGTAGGGGAGAAAGGGAAGATATACTTGAGACCTTCAATTAAAAATTGTACCCTTTTGCTTTTGTTATAATTTGTGGTAGTTCATCCTAAAATATATTGGTTGAAAACATCTAAAACTCAATATCAACAACATCCTGGATCTTATGTTTGCCAACACTCTACCTATTTCACACACAGGAAGATGTGTTGCACCAACCTTTTTTATCAAATGCATTATAGCGCACCCTAGTCCTACTGAATCTGATCTAGCTTTACACAGGACACCTCAGAAAAAAAGAGAAGCTTTAAAAATCTAACAGCAACATCTTTCTGTCACACAGGAAAACCACAGCTCAGTTATGTTTCTGCAAGAATCACTTACACTGAAGACATTTTAGGTTCATGAAAATATTTTTTTCTTAATAATCACATCTTTACAAACATTTATACAGCCTCTTAAATGAACACTGTACAGAACAATAACACTAAACACTGCTTCTGCAGCTTCTTTGGTTTACATATTTCATTAATAGGTACATCACCTTTCACAATTTTCAGGAAGTATTTTACTCTGGGAAAAATAATTCAACACATGTAAAGTAAAAATACTGCAATGTATTATAGAGGAAAAAGTCAAAGGCTTTACCATAGATTGTCATTTTCTGATCTGAAATCCTTATTTCAGCTCAATTTTGACAATTCTTTGACCATTTGGCATGGCATGGGAGATTCCAGAAATCTGCCCCAGAATCTACTTTTCAACTTGTAGCAACATAGTTCACGTTTCTAAGAACAATGCAAGAAGTGAGGTGTTGTTTTGCCAATGTATTTTGCCAATCAACCAAAGACACGAGGCTTCAGTAACAATCAGCTTAAACGAGGCAGGCATTATTTGTGCTTGCTATCTAGCTTCCTGACTTGATAGTGTGAGGCTGCATTTCCAACTGTAGCTAAAGAGCACAGAGCTGTAGCTGAAGTCAGTGGGACTGCACATAACCATCTAGAATCCAGTGCAATAGAATTCAGCAACCAAACTGTAAACCCAGTTATATTTGTGTTTTTGTTTCCACAAGCCTCATCTGCACAGTACTGAGGGTTTTTTTGAATATATATGACAAAGTACTTAACTCCATGAGTCCAGTGCAAATAAACCTACAGGACTGATAATTAAAAGTGTTAAAAAAGAAAGTCTGAATACTAGAGAACGCTGAATATTGCAGAATGCTGACTACACGAGCCTCATTTCTCCTCTGTGCTGATACACGCAGACGAGAGCTCATACTAATATCTGGGAAAAAATGCAATTTTAGTATTTTCAAACTTTTGAATGTTTGAGTGGTAACTTTAGCAATGGTTCTTCTAACGGCTCTTTGTATTGAATACAAACTGATGAACTTTGGCTTCCATTACAAGCTTACAAGTTTTACCTTTAAGGCACTAAGAACAGCTGTAAAGATATTAAGCTGTACAGCTTGCTGGCGAACACCTTTAGCCTGCTTGACACATTCAGCAAAGTGATCCAACATCTGTAATCTAAAACAAAGGAAAGAACATAATTGAAGTGATAGCCTTTCAAAATACAAACTAAAACACAGCTGATAGAAAAACACACACAACAAAAGGACCTTTCAAGTTCAGTCACAGAATTTATGCTTCAAGGGCTGCAGAAGGTATTCACTACAGGCAGAAAGAGTAGAGTTATTCTGAACATCCCTTTGCTGGTTCTTTTAGTTCATCCACAGATTTTTTCATTTCCTTTTGAATAAAACACCACCAAGAGGATGTAAGTCCTTAGGTGCATTTGGCTGTATAACTAGAAACCAAAGAGGAAAAATGTTGCCTTTCCACTACCATTTAAAATAGTGTTACCCTCCATATTCATTTTATTGTTCTATTGTTTTTCCTGTTTAAACTCCATTCCTCCCTCCACTTCCACCCAGAAAACATACTGGGAGGAGGAGTGTTCCTTAGAAGATACCAACAACAAGAATGTAATGAATAATCTGCGTTCTTAATTACTCAGCTGTTTTGCAGCTAAATCTTTTCATAGTTAACAATAGATAAAGATCAAGCTCAATTAATGCAAGCGGGCCCCAAGTCTATCCTGCCCTTGCTGCAAAATGAGATTGACTGCTAGGAAAAAACTGTTGCCATCAGGATTGTACTGAAGGATGATTTTACTTTGAAATGCATCTTAGAGCTGCTTTCACTGTGTGCTCAGTGACAAATTAGCTAAACTGAATGACAAAAGTAGTCCTGACAACTCATAACTCTGTAAAGGTAACGTAGAACACAAAGGAAAATAAGGTGAATTCCATTTCCTCCTTTTCATCATGCATACAATTATCTGCTGAGTATAAATCAAATGCCTCAGTTGTGGAAGTCGAATGAAATTCAATGCATGCCACTGCTGTTTTTAAGGCTGAAGTTAATTGCAATGGCTACTTTTGCAGGAAATTTTGGTTGCAGAGATATTACTACTGTTAAATGCAGTACAAAAAGACAAGAATCTAGTCTCCACCTCTGAACATTAATCTTCAAAAGTGATAAAACTGAAGAAACTACCTTATTTCTAAACTGAGTAGACATATTCTGGAATCCTGAGACACAATGGACACCAAATAGTAAACTATGAATTTAAAGGTAGTTGATACCACAGTCGATTCTTATTTCAGGGGGAAAAAATACAAACAAACCAAAAAAACCACTAACATAATAGCATCCAGAGAGTAAGGCACTAGGTTCTGAAAATTAACACTGATGTAAACTGACCTGTGTTTGTAGGACACATGAGGAAAAACCACACCAAAGAGAGCCACAGATGCATCGATGACAGATACTCCTAAAGGAAGGGGGCCAGGTACAGCTTCACCAGCAGGGATGCGCAAATAAATAGAAGAGGGATCATGTTCCAGAGCACCACTTCCAGATGCACTGTTTGGCTGAAGCTGCAAAATGCCACATAACATGAATACCTCTGAATATACCTTTGCACATAAAACCTGGAACTAGAGATAACCAAAACACATATGCAATAGCTTAGAACAACAAAACAGCTTACAAACACCTGAATGCAACTGAAGTGCCCCCATGCAAACACAGCAGTATTTACAGGGTCAGCTGAATCCTGAAGGGTCAAAGCAGTTAACAGCTGGATAAATACAAAAACTATCACTCCTGGTAGTGAGAGGTGGAAAATAGAGAAAATTAGATTAATTCTGGTACTAATAGTAGCTTCTGAATCACTGATTATGAAGTAGCATTTCATAAAAAAGGTCATTCATATATACAATAAAATACAATACCGTATATTAAATGATCAGTTTTGGCTATGATGTAGAAACAGTAGAAAACAGTAGAAACAATACTAAAACTACTAATGCTCCTATCCTCAAGAAAATACTTTCTAAACATCATTCCTTCAGAAAACACAATTAAACAATTATCTATTTTCTCTGAAGAAAATTTTATATTCCTGTCAATTATTTAATCATGAAACCAAATTTGAATCCAGTAGATCTATATTCTTCTTAAAGGTTCAGAAAACAATAGCAAACATTTGTTGAGACCTCTGTATCACTAAAACAAAATGTGATCAAGCAGAAGAAAATCATAGAACTATAGAATGTTAAGGGGTTGGAATGAACCGTAAAGATCATCTACTCCCAGTCCTCTCTGCCATAGGCAGGGACACCCTCCACTGGATCAGGTTGCTCAAGGCCTTATCCAACCTGGCTTCAAACACTGACAGGGCTGGGGCATCCACAACCTCCCTGGACAACCTGTCCCAGTGTCTCACCGCCCTAAGAGTAAAGAAGTTCTTCCTAATATGTAACCTAATTTCCTCTCTTTCAATTTGTACCCATTACTCCCTGTCCTATCACTACAGTTCCTGATGAACTCCAGCTCCCCTGTAGGCCCCCTTCAGACACTGGAAGGTTGCTATGAGGCCTCCCAACAACCTTCTCTTCTCCAGACTGAACATAGCCAAGTTCCTCAGACTGTCTTGGTAGGGACTTCGTGGCCTTCCTATGGACTTGCTCCATGTCCTTCTTGTGTTGGGGACACCAGAACTGTACACAGTTCTCCCGGTGGGGTTGCATCAGAGCAGAGTAGAGGGGCAGAAACACCTTCTTGAACCTGCTGGCCACACTGCTTTTGATGCAGTCCAGGATTTGCTTGAGTTTCTGGGCTGCAAGTGCACAGTGCCAGAATCCTGTGACACACTACAGATCTTCACTTACCAACAGTGCCATGGTTTTACAGGTAAGAGGTGAACAAAAAAAAAAAATGAGGGGAAGGAGCATCCCAGAAACCTCTGTGGATTGAAGACTGCACTGGAAGTCCACTATGTCCACCACAACAAACAAAGGAAGTTTATAAAAACTTTTTCTGCTTTGACATGCTGCTTGTGCCTCAGAAACAGCTTCCCTTTAGTTTCTCACGTTTGGTATCAGTCTTAGCTTTTCAATCTGCTGCATCAAGCCTTCTCAGAAACCTTTCCATTATTAGATGGGCTGTTGCAGAAGAGGCATTTCAGCCAACAACATCGTGTCAACATTTCCAAATGAAATGTAAGATTTCATACTACACCCATAAAACCAGTTAAATCTTGTTTTGTTGTAACACCATTTGCAATATTGATATTCTGACAGCAATTTCATTATAAAACATGTTAAGTGGAACCTACATTTCTCCATGTTCAGAAAAAACCCATATATATATGAGAACAACTGCTAGACTAGGAAGATTGGGGGATGGACTGGGAGTGTTGGGTTGGGGTTTTTTTTAAGAAATTAGGCTAATTCACTAAGCACAACCCTGTGAGTAGGGTTATGCAATTTATATCTCAGCTGCAGGTAGTTTTTAATCAAAACAGTACCCTGTAGATGGAAGAACTTATATCTAACAAAGCTCTGAAATAAGACTAAAAACAAGGCATGAAGCTTCAGTTTTAAAAGGTTTCCCCATACACACATCACACAGAGAGGGCAGATAATTCATTATTCCAGTTTTTTATTACCTGATCTTCAATTGACTTATGATCCGTTTCCTGCAGCCAAGAGCCAAGCAAAACACTATCATCATAATGACAAAGAGACCTTAAGAGTGATGTGGTTGTATTAGCAGAGTTGTCTGTCAAAGTAAATTCTGCTACCAACTCTCGAAGCAGCGCATTAAATGATCCTAAAAAGATAAATATTAAAAAGAATCATTGCTGCTTCTTAGCCAAAACATTCCAGCTATTGATCAGAAGTTACACATGTATCATTACTTCGATTTTAGAGGTAGAGAACAGAGAAGTAAACCTGACAAGACTAGAGTTGAGAGCAAGGTTTCAAACAGAACCCTAGGCTCTCAATTCCCAAATCATGGGTACCCAAATACCCAAAGAATGGATAAGGTTGAGAACCATTGGGAGTCATCTAGTCCCAACTCCCTGCTCAAGCAGGGTCCACTAGAGGACATTACTCAGGATGGTGTCCTGTTCTAAACAACAGATTGGGTCATTCCTTCCAGGACAATAATCCAGATTTTGAAAAAATTTGCTCATCCACATGCTCGTGTAAATTTAATGAAATAACAAAAACAAACAAAACCCAAAAAGCTAATCTTTCAGACCCTGTGACAATGCTCATATAAATTTAATAATAGTACATCTGTCTAATACAGTAAATCAGGTAAAAACAAACAAACAAAAAACACCTCAAACAAAAACAAAAACACAAACAAAGCAACACTGAAACCAAAACTAAACCTTCATTGTTACATCTGTCTTTTCAGTATACTAAAATCATGAAATAATGTTCTCCATCTTTTAAGTAACAATGACTTAAACCACCATTATTGGATCTCAGAACATAATCTTCATACCTCCCAATCCTATAAACAGGACTATAACTTTTATACTGTGTTACTCTATGAATGTTTAGCAATATTCATCCTCTGTAGTTATACTGTCAAGATGACATACAGAAGATGAGGAATATAGTACAAGATTCTTGGAGATTCTTGAATCCTATTTTCAATCTTCTATTTGCTTCAAAGGTAAACACCAAAAATACATCACAAGGAGCAAGCAGAATTTTTACTTTATTAAAAATTGTTAAAAATGTATGTACCTTCATATGTCTTTGGAGGCAATAAAGCCAATATATCATAAAGTCTTAAACGAACCATAGCTGCACTAGCTTTGAGATGAGCTCCATGGGCTTTAATTACTGATGGAATGCTACAGAATTAAAAAAGAAAAAGAGACAACCAGAAATGCTGTAGTTACTGAAAAGAGTATTTTCAAATTTCTTTTCACAAGATATATCTCTATCCAAGGCAAGAAAAAATTGTTCAGAGAACTACTCTGGACATCACTCAATTATCAGTACATTTTCAGAAGTAATTGTACAGAGAAGACTTTTAAAAGAAACAGAAATACCAAAACAACAAAACCACAACACACGCCGCCCTAAATCAGTGAAATGCACCTCCTCAGAAGAAAGCTCTTTTTTAATTAGGGGTGGGGCAGAGGAAAGGGACAGACACCAAACCACAAAACCAACTCAATTCTGTGTTTTATTTTTATTCTGTAAAATGCTGAAAGTCTTTTCATTAGTTCAATTTATAAGAGAAGAGCTTTTTTAATAACATCTAGTATACCAGTATCTTAGTTTTGTCATTTCTTGCACAGGGATAAGCAAACCATGAATTCAAAAGCTCACTGAACTGGAAATCAAAGCACAGTTACCAAAGTTACCACTGTAGGCCCTTCAGCAGTAATAATTTTACAAAGCTAAAGACCGCAAACATAAGGATAAAAGTTTTTCTTCAAAATGGATGTGCAGTAACAGTGCAGTACTATGTCAGAACATGAATTAAAACAAATTAGTTGTAGTATTTCAAGAAAAGACAAGTAAATAAAGAGCAAAAACTGCCTACTTACTGCGACATCATTGTCATGGCACATTCTATGGGTGTCATCAGTTTCCTGATCACATCCTCAGTAAGCAGCTCAGGGCAGTGAGCAACAAAACTTCTCATAGCTAATAACGAAAAGGTTTAAATTAAACTTTCACTGAAACAAACAAATACAAAACATAAGCAAGATACAGATCCTAGGAGAATATCAAAAAAGCAACAATTAAAAATGTTTATTCAGAGACTGTATGATATCCTCCAAAAACTGTATGCCAAAACCAGGTCACATTGATGAAAGTCTGACACATTTTACTCATTTTCAAAGAAAGCAGGAAAGTTACAAGAGTTCTCTCTACAATACTTGGGATCACGTTTTGGTTTCCTGTACAGGTGTAATCTCAAAGTCTGAAATTCTTACCACACAGAGCTCCAGCACGGCCTTCCAACGTTACTTGCCAGGTAAAAGAATCTCCTCTCGCCTTCTCTGCTTCCAGCTCCTTCAGAGAACGTGGAAACACATTTCGCCACAGCAGCAACATCTTAGGCAGATGATACCGAACAACAGAAGGACCTATGCAAAAAAAATAAAGTGACAGTATAATAAAAACATGTATTTAACTGAGTGTGAAAAATCTGCTATGAAGGCTTTTGCTCTTTGAGCTGTTTTTGTCTTATTTCACTTCTCCTTTTCTCCCCATTTGAACAACAAAAACCAAATTAAATTCTTTCTCATTTCTAGGTTAAAAGTGTGGCAAACAACTACTATACATTAAGTCTGCTTCTTGATATCAGTACCAAAAATATAGGAAATAGGCTATTCTATACACTACCATGTCCTATGGAACCACTGCCAACTTCTTTTTACTATCTTTTTGACTTCAAATTTTTTTATGTTGCTATTTTGAAGGCAAATTCTTTAGCCTACCATAACTCGTCCAAAAAACGAATATAAAAATAACTGATAGTTACTGATTATCTAAATTACCTTAACAGTCAAATTTTTTTCTAAGCTTCTGAAAAAGGTCTAATGCAAGTACATTAAAAATACGTTAGAGAAAGATAACCAAAATAGGGATACACTGTTAGAAAAACATGACAATAAACTGGCAAAAAAGAGACAATTTAGAGAAATGAGATTAAACATAAAATGGTATTTTCTGACAGATCAAAATAGTGCAGAATGCATCGAAACTTTATCATATTTTCCAGTATAATAAAACTCAAAACAGAAAAAACAGTACTACCGCAAAATTCAAGAGTTCACTTGCAACCTCTCAAAATACAGCTTCTGATACTTCTGTTATGGCAGATATGAACGTGAGGCTGGGTCTTTTAAAAAACTGAAGGGCTTTTAAACTGACAACACCTTGAATCAGTACTGTTGCCTATCTAGAGGTACACATGCAACTTGTTGGAATGCTCATTGCATTTACTTACGGTCCATTTCTTCTGCACCACGGTATTAAGGAAGGAAGACTATGGGCAATTTTGCCCTTTCATAGAATGACTAAAGGCTGGGTTTCTAAAAACAGATTTTATTTTTTTTTAGGTATGGCACCTTCTACTATCCTTCAGCTTACATAAACTCTAACACTTCATCTCTCCCCAGCATAACTATACTACTGAAATAAGTGTACGAACACTGTTTCTCCCGTATAAATACTCCTGTGCTAGACTGAACTGATTATGTGTATAGACCATTTGCCAGAGTGGATAATCAGAAATGTTAGACAAGCTTTAAATAAAAGAAAAAGCAGACCATTTTTACAAACCTAAAGTCATGAGTGCTCCAAGTAAAAGCCATCCAGCTTGAGTCCGCTGCAAGGAGAGCCTGCTGTTTTGCGCAGCAGTTCGTAACAGATCCTCAGCAATACTGACCACCATCTGCACCAATGACAAAACACAAGAGATTTAAAAATATAAATGAAACCACTGCAAGCTACTGCTATTTGTTCACTCTTATAGACTATATATAAAGATGTTCTCAAATCATTTAAGTTGACCTTGGAAAAAGAATGAAATGCACATTACATTTCATGCAGATGATTAGTGTTTTTCATATGACAATACAGCTAGAAATATTCTCATCAGCAGTTATTTCAGAGATTTTCCAATATTTCAATTTCTCTTCAGCAAATTCAAAAGAGAGAGAGGAAAAAAGCTGTTAAATATTGCAACTGAGATACTACAAACATGTACTCTGGCCACTACTCTCACGCTAGGCACAAGTTTAATTTCAATAATGCTTTAACTCACTAGCATGCCACACATTTTGCAAACCTATTACTTGTAGATAAAAAGGTATCTTTTAGTACACTCACAGATGAAACACTCATTATCTCACCTTTCCTTTGGCATGAGGAATACCTAGTGGACACTGATGCACACCACCTAACAATGCAGCCATTGCAAAACTGTAGCCACTAACAGCTTCAGGGGAGGTCTTCAGATTGTTGAGTCTTTCTGCACATCTGTCTAAAAATGGAGTCAACTGAAAAGGCAATGCCACGGCTACACACCGCAAGCACCACGCCGCAGCAAGGCGAGCGGCCATGCTGGGATGAAGAAGAACTGAAGTTACTGTCTCCAACAGACCTACAGAAAGGAGAGTTTACAGTCTTTAACTTATGCTGGTTTTAATACACATAGACAAGTAAACTGAATCAATACTAGACAGTCAATGTGAAAGTTAAGAAAGTCAGAATTAAGAGTATTTGAATTTTATGACTTTGCCTTTTCCTTTAATGAAAGAAAGAGGTGTTATCAGCATTATACTGCTCCACATCAGATTCTACCAGCAAAGTTGGAGCTGTCAGAGCCATAGAAGAGACTTCTACTTAAACATTGAAAAGAGGTAGCAACTCTATATAAGGAAACAGGCACTGGATGTGATTATTCCCAGAATGTTTTACACACATTGCCAATAACAGAGCAACAGTAAGACTATCTTTGGTTTTGTTTCACATTGTAGCCAAGCATATGCTACAGATGTCACTGACTGCTGTACTCTGCTTTTGACACAGTGCTGTCCCCTCTGCATCATGTTTCCAGCTTTCTACACTCTACAGAAACCTCTGTGCTTACTTATTCCCACTTTCTGAGTCCTTCAGTCCAACCTGTCTCCACATCAAGACCTTCTTTGGTCCAGATCTTGGAAAACACTTACTTCAAACCCTCACTGCTGCTTTATCTCTTGCTTTCTCTTGAGTTAGTGAGCAATTTCCACCTGCTTAGTTCACAGCCGCTAACAGAAATAATGCTGAGATACGGTCCCCTCTATTCTTATGGGATGCAGCAGCCAGAAGGAATAAATATGGGCGGTCTCCCCCACCCCACAGCTGGCACAAATCAGTATGAGAAGAATATCATATGCATCAAGACAACAATCTGCACAATGAAATAACTAAAAGAGCTTGCACTTCTGTTGGAAAAGACCATAGGCATCCAGAAACTGAAAAAACTTTAAAAACTGCAACACTACAGCACAAATGTGAATTCAGATACTGAAACAAACAAGAAAATCCCCCACAAACCCTAGTCAACTTAAGACAAAGAACCACTTTTTTTTAAATGGCATTACCCACAGCTTCACCTGAACAAAATACTTTTGCCTCCCCACAGAAATTTGGTATTTAAAGGCAATACAGTTTTCCAGGAGCAAGTATTTCAAACCTTACACAGCAAAACAATGTATTTCCTATAAAACTATTATTGTAAACAGACCAATACCAAAAATTACAACTTTACTTACCCTAAGAAATAGCTTCAGACAGACTCCAATCAAAACAGCTGTTTAATACTTTGTCAAACTTGAACTAAAGTTAGGGTACTAAAAACAATGAGCTGGACAACTGTAGCTATCTGGAGCACTACAGGAAGTGCCAGCTTCACTGATTTATTTCTTACATATTCATTCATTATTTAAGTAGACTTAATGATATTTCATATTCATTGCTCAAATGCCTCACAATCTATTTCCATTTATTTGCGTACCTATAGAGGGTTCTTGAATAAGGGGAGATGCAGTGGCATTCAGACTCTGAACCAGACTACCCAATTCCTGGAGGGCACACACCATTACATGCTGGCTTGCAGCTACATCAGCAGCTCCTGATTTATTTTCACTGTTAGCATCATTCACTACTGCTTCTGCAGAAAAGAAAAGGAAGAGTATCTTTCTTAACTACCATTTGAATCACACATGAGCTGCACAGGACAGAAAGTGACAGTTTTGTTTTGATACCAACCCTGTATTAAAACAAAATCACAAGTCTGGTGATAGTGAGAACTTGCAAAGCGAACACATTCTGGAAGGGAATAGTTTTATAGCTATCAGCCAAACACAATCATCCAAAGACCATAAAACACAGTTGCCCAGCAGTTACTATGGGTGGCAGAGCACTAAAATTACAGCACTAACAGCATAACACAGCAAAAATAAGTATACACTACACAAATGCTGTATATGTGTATCTATACACAGTAACAAAAAAAATACAATCTTGACATATCTAGGTTTTGCATACAAATCTGCATGCATACACACTCAATGATACTGAGACCTTTAGTAATTAATTAATCACAATCTTTAATCATTTTAAAGATATCCGAGTTCCTAGATCCCACTGTAGGTTCTTTCTCCTACAAAATATCCTAGAAGCAGCAACTGACTTTTCAAAGAGAAGGTGCTTTAGTATCAGCTTAATGTTTGTGTGTCTACTACAGGACAAATTTAGAAAATGGTCCATCTTATATGAAGGGAAGCTATCATTACCAAGTAAAAACTATCAATTTTTCATCAACTTCATTGGAAATTCTCAAAAAAATGAAATAGTTCTTCCAACCAGCCAAATACACAATGGAATTTCCTGCAACTTTGATAAGATGGTAGGAAGAGTAATTTCTGCAACTGTTTCCCCTCAGAAGTAGCATTTCTAATAGTCTTATTTTCCTGGAAGTAATACTTATGGTAATCAGAAGCCTTTTAAGGTTCCATACTTACCCTATCAAAAAATAATTATGAGAAAAACCTGCAAAAGTCTCAATATCAATTTCATTTCCATAGTTTAAACATTGCTTTAAACTCGAATTAGATGACAGCAGAAAAGGATAAGAAACAGATGCATGGTAAATACAGGGATGTGTAATTCCAATTTACTTTTTAAATCTTCAGCTCAAACTAATTCATTTCATAGGACACAAATGCCAAGACAATTCTGTCAGCCCTGTTAGGGATTACATATTCTGCAAAGTTTAGCAAAGGGATCATATTTTTCTTCTCTAATTCCAATCTTCAGATTACATCTTTACTTGTCACAAAACCCAATTAGCTATTATTATGGATGTTAGCAGAGGAGACACAAGGACCTAAAAGATCCTGCCCTACCTTCAGCACTGCTAGTAAAGAACTCTGTATGACTTTCAATACAACCTATCCCAAGATAGATGACACATGCAGATTTTTTTCTCCCCATTTCCATTCTAGGCTTTCAACATTGCATTTGCTATCACAGGATAACAAGCCAGCTTTATACAATCACTGTTCAAGTAAAACTTACGTTTGGGATAGCATATTTAAACAGAATGCAGCTGAACTATCATTGACCATAACAAAAAAATTGCTCCTCACAGTAGAAGAAAGGTGAAAAATGGCTAACCCAGTATAATGACAGTAACTTTAAACTGGTCTCAAAATAAAGGAAAATGGTTCTCACCCACTGCCTTCATTTGTTTACCAATGGCTTGACATATATCTTTGGCAGCTGCAATCTGTGCTTTCTCCCCGAGTAAGCTGCCCACAGTTGCTCTCAGGATAAATGACACGCATCTTCGAGAGTAAACTGCCTCCACGTGGGTCTGAGTTGCACGAGGGTGGGAGACCAGATCAAGTACATGGGACAAAAAGGTAGCAAAGTTGCGCTCCAACCACTGACCTCCTAATGTTGTAACAAAGACAACGTAGGCCTGCAAAATTCAGAAGTCACACAGATTAAAGTCCAATTAAAACAGAAAGAAAAGACTATATAAGACTACAGTTATACTTGTGTATTATGCAGCACAGTAGCAATACCAGTTAGTAATAAGCAACCCTAATCAGGTTAGGCAGTATGAATCCATGCAGTAGCCAAGTCTTTGTTGCTGAAACTATACTGTTTCAAGCACCAAGAGTAGCCCCTGTACTGCTATGTACACTATGAAGCATAAAACACTCTCTGCATGACAGCAAGAAAAGCCAGTTCATCACTTTAAATGTGTCTCTTTCTAAAAAATTTCAGAACACAATGTAAATAATAGCAGCGCCATCAGTGTGTTACAATTCAAAATGAAGACTTCATGTACATCTCCCAAAATAGGTGAGTCAAACCAGACTTGTAAGTTATCAACAAATACAGAAGAGTGTATGTTTCCTACTAAAAGGGTTACAACTATGTATATATAATACATATAACATAAATGTTACTTAATTAAAAAGTTACAAACCTGGGTAACACCAACTCGCACTTCCCTATTGACAGATCCTCCTACTTTTAACATCTCTCCACCACTCTTCAGGAAACCAGATCCTCCTCGCAAAAATCCTGTGGCCATGAGCTCCAAGACCTCCTCAAGCGTGGCTCTCTTCACATTTTGTCGCATCACTTTTGGAAAAAGGGAAGTAACAGTTTGATCCCAAAGTTCGAAACAATACAAGCAATGATCCTGAAACCAGACTTATTGCAAAAATAAATCTACCCAAGATTTCAGATAAAAATTTGTTTTCATTCTAAAAAAATAAGTCACTTTTCCCAAATGATTTTTGGGAAAACTACAACAGATATTCTGCACTCTTTCCTCTTTTTAGCTTATTGTTTATAAAAACAAATAATTCACCTACGAGCTCTCATCTACTGGAACAGCAATGTGTTGTGCAACACTGTCATGTGACATGGTACTGAAGGTGCAGTCTGCCCACTTAGACATGGAATCCAGAAGGGCTTGTACCTGTTGCTTGTTTTGGTATCAGTGCTGTAGCCATGACTGTCCCCAAAAGCTTTGACACTGCAACACGCACACCATAGTTTGAGTTTTCCAGAGCTTTGAAGCACAGGGTTGCAACATTCTCTAGTTCAGCTGTCCACATAAACACCGCTTCATTCTGTAATTCCAGCAGACACTGTAAGAAAAATAGACTTGTTAAGCACCAGGAGACCATTCTTACCTTTCACGTAAGTATCAGACTGCAATTGTCAGGTTTATTCAGCAAATATTTTAATATGAATATTTTAAGAGTTAATTTACACTCTCCCATATACCAAATAACTTAGCTGAGTAAACAATCAGAAGAGTCATAGAATAGGCTAATACATAAATAAAAAAATTAAAAGAAATCTCAAAGAAAGAAATATGTTACGAAAAATCTCTCCCACTGAGGCTCACAGTTAATATATTCTATCTCATACATGTTTATGAAGTGGGGAATACATTACTACAGTACCTGTGAAATAAATCAAATGTCTGAGCCTGCAGTATAAACTAGGAAGAACTTACCTTGCCCAACTAATTATCAAATTTCCTATCAGACACAACAGGTCACACTTCAACTACAGGTTCTTCACAGTCACAGTACAAGAACTTCTAAGGCTAGTGAAAAACACACCCACCTTGGCCACAGCACATCGTACAGCCATAGATCTGTCCGTCAGCAGAGATCGGGCGTTCTTATAAATGTCACGGTGACAAGAAGCTGCTGCTCCTCCGAGTCCATTGAGGACTTTCTGCAAACTCATCAGAATTTCACTCCGGCCCTGAGACTGCACACACACAGAAACATTTATGCAAAAATGTGGACACAGTATATACTAAGAACCAGTTGTATACTTTTGCATTTTCTTGCTTCTATACAGGAGTATTTTTGGAAACACTGACAATGAAGGCATATGTAACTGATATCTAGCTGATTTTAGATAGCAGTAAGCACTACATACAGCTTTACTAAAACTCCCTGTGTTGTCACATAAATTAAGATAAGCCCAGGCAACCCAACAAATTGGCTCTAGACAAAATGCTTCTGTCCTGTCCCACTATTTATCTGCTGCAGACTCAGGAAAAAAACCAGAACACCAGCTGATACAAGATAACAGGAAGCTCAAGTAGTTAACAGCTTCCTTCTATACCTGCACACAGGCAGGTACTTACAATTTGAGGACACACACACATAAACAAATAAATAAATTATCACATAGGTACAAACAACACAGCTGAAGAAAACAGCGGCCAGGTCAAGATCCGCACAATCAGTATTCCAACTTGTTCCAATACAGCTATTTCTATAAAATCAAACCTACTGACAGCCCAGGATACATTCTCGCAATATTATGACATACTCTCTCTTTTCAGGGCACAATGTATCCTGCTCGCATTCAGAGTAACAACTTCGCTGCAAAACTTAAGTATTTATTACTAATTTTTAACAACTGAATGTTTATTCAGGATACTTGGGCAAAAATCCTAACACAGTTGTTAGAAATAATACATACAGTCATTTTGCAGTTTTAATTACTGATGCCACTATGAAGCAACTACTATAATATTCATATGATAAACTCGAAACTTTCTGCAGTAGATTTGATACTAACTAGGTAAGTGATTTGCCTTTATAGATGTAAAAGAAAAATAACCTAGGCATTTTGGCAAACACCTTTGGCAGAAACAAGTTTCAGTTTAAATGGAATCAAGACCACATAAATAATCTGCAAATTACCTCTGCACTTTTCAGAGACTTTAAAAGATTATTCACAGTTTCTGGAAAAGAACTACCCAGCATTCTGCCCATTTTTTCATAAAATGCTCCAACACACGCCACAGCAGCCCTATGAAAAAAGACATTAATTGGTGTACTCTTTTTCTGTATTATCTAAATGAAGACAAACAAACAGAAATGTATGTTTTAATCATCATTGATGAATAAAAATCTGTTTATTATCCACTACTTATACTGGCTGTTCATTTAAACAATCTTTTTGTTTAGCAGCTTCTAAGAATACAAATGTATTTGAAGGGGTACTATTACAGGATCTACACACAGAATGAAAAGTTCTGGAGAAAACAAAATATGCCGAAATCTCAGCACTATTAGGTCTTTTTCCAAGTACCTGTAATATAACTCTTACCCTATAATATATCCTGACACATTTCTGTAGATACTGAATTATAGGTTTTTTTCAAGACTAAGAACTTAAAATGAATAAATTATTGCATAACATAAGAAAAGTTATAGGTACTGTAAAATCACTCAATCCATAAACAGTTATTTACATGTTTTCCTTGCCCTGCCATTAAAGATTAGGGATATTTAATTAACGCCATATTGCAGTTATATACACAAATTGTTCCAGGACAATCACAGAAGCAGCTCCTGAAAACATGCACTTTTTCATCACAAACAAGGCTTTTTTTAAATCTGTAGTTCTTGGCTAAATGATTTTTTAGCAAAGCTATATTACAAACTCATTACAGACTCCTCCTTAAGGGGCATATCTCCATTAAAAAAACTGCTGGACTATCACTTGGATGGCTTAAGTTTCAGAGCATATATACAGTACAAAACCCTTCCCACTTATACAAGTTCCTCACAGAGCTGCACAAGCTACAAATAAGCAGACAGTACCTACCCAAACAGTGACTATTTCAGACTTTATTGTTAAATCCTTTTTTGTTGTGATAATGTCTGAAGGCAAGACCAAATTAGGGTTCACTAGACACTGTGAACATATGAAGCAATATGTGCAGGAAAGTACCAAAACCAGTTTCAGTGGAAGTTTTTTGTGGCATTAACCAAATTCCTACCATTGAGACTGCTCCTATAGTAAAGACAAACTGTATCATGCATACATGCACACACATATCCAAGTATAGAGACTCTGCCTGAGAGACCTGTGTGGCATATCACAGTGGAGGAATATAAAAGGCAAGATTTGATAGGGGAAAAAGCTTGAACATGTGATTACAAGTCTGTGGGCATAGATAATGCTTTGGTTTGACAACCTGCAGGTTCCATCTTAAATGGGGTACCTGAGTGCAATCAGCAATAATTCCACTGATGGAAAGTCTTCATTGCATTACTGCATTAATTGTTATCCTCTCCATGCCATAAGCATGTGAAGAAACATAAAATAGTGCCTTGCCTAGAGAAAGACATTTCAGACAGCCATGTATGTGTAACCTTTGAGTCCTGCCCTGCACAATCTCAATCCAGTGCTTTTCTTGCTATATCAAGCATCTGTGAACCCCAAATAAGCACACAAAATATAAATAAACATAGCATGCACATATACAGGCAGACTGTTCTGTAATATCCAGGACCACTTAAAAATCATTCCCCTTTCCCTAGTAATATTAAACATACAGTTTTGTGGGCAGGTAGGCTGCAGTGTCATCTTTGCTCTTGATGATGTCATTACACTTGTCAAGTGTCTGAAAAACAGTAAATGTGTCTCCGATGCTGTAGAGAGCAGCGAGATTTTTTGCAAGCAGCTTTCGCGTAGGTGGCCCAGGGGAACTGCTGATGAGTCCTGTTAGCTGTTCTACAAGTTTCTTCTGTTTTTCCTTGACATCTGTCTGTTAAAGAGATCAAAAATAAATAAAAAAGTCATTTAATCCTGTGTCTTGCCACCAACACCCAAAAAAACCTACAAGAGATTGAAGTAAACCTTATACCACTCCCAATTGCATATAATTTAGCAAATTGCTTGTTTCACAGAGATTCAAGACACATTCAATAATAGCAGAGACAGATGCTAAATGCTAAGAATTAGCTGATATCCTATTTGAATTTTACTTTTTCAAAATACTTACTACTTGCCTACTGACTGCCCACAATTAAACACTTAAGAGCTACAAGCTAATAGAAAGGCTCTTCAGGCTGAATCTGAAACCATACAGTTGTCATCTGGCCATTACCTATCAACTGTCTCTGGCATGAAATTAATATAAATGCTTTACAAAGAAGCGGGGAAAAAACCCATAAAATTACCTTGTTGGCAGCTACTAGCACTTTATCCAAAAATCTTAACCACTCAAAGATAAAGACTGGTCTCTTTGCTTCTGTGATTTGAGCTAATGCTTCCTCGTTCAGTAACAAACTGTGAGCCAGCTCCATGACAGGTTAAATTCCAGTTTTATGTAAATTTGTGCAGAAACTCTAAAATAAAAATGTAAATATTAGTACAAAGTATAGTACATTAGTACAAATCTTTAAAAATCACATTAAAGTTTCCAGCTTGCTTAGACTTGTCTTAGGTAAGCAGTCCCAGATAAAACCTACACACATATTTACAAACTGAGTGCATCCATTAGTATTTCAGGGAACAGAATTGTTAGTTATAAAAAAAAAGCACCTATGGGCAATTTTAAGGTCCAAACTCTCAGCCAAGAAAAATATACTTATGTCCCCGTTTAAAGAAAAAAAGTACGAAAGAGGTAAAGGAGTCATCTCACTGTCTCCTCTTACATAAAAGAGAATAAGGATTGTCCCAAATCAAGACCCTTGAGCACAATCTCGAAGTTTGGGCATGAACCCAGCCACCTCCTCAACACCCTTCAACAGACAAGGTGTGAAGATGAGCCTACCACAAGTAGGAATTTCCACCTATCACAAATTTGCGAAAGGCAGGAACAGTGGTATTATTTGGCATCACAGACCTAAGACCCCAGATCCCACTAGCCTTGCTTTAAGTGCTGTACAAATAAGCCCTCTGAAACCTAGCAAGCCTTAGGTGTGACAGCCTGGAATACAAGCAGCAGCCAAATGACTGCAAGACTCCCCAGCAGGCAAAATACTGCAAATCAAATACCAGAGATCCTGCTCAAACACTGAATGGTGGGTAGCTCCAAAGCATGACCAAAAGCACACTGTCAATGTAAGCAAACACTCTGTGGTCAACTTAACCTTAGCAAACCACCTTTAAACAAAGTGCAGCTGTTTAACGAAGAGCTGACAGAAAAAAACCCAACCAAACAAAACTTATCTAAAATCACAAAATTAAGTCAACCATCTTCAGAAAAAAGAAACCCAAAAATAAAAAAAAAAGCCCAAAATCTGAACACAGTGATGCTGAAACTAGGATCTCAGTCAAAACAGAGAAAGCAAAACAACTAAGGAGTATTATGTAAGACATCAGCGTTCAACAGACATCATCTTTTGACAGCTGCACAGTTCCACTTGTGCTCTCAAGAACTCAAAGCTGCTTCCTCATTCATGGTCAAACCCAAAAAATTCTTAAAGTCAAATGAGGTGATTTAAATTATTATTTTTTTAAACAGACATTGGTACGGGTAACATGTTAATACTACAACTGTATTATGGTTCTGAATTCGCCTCAATGATTTGGTGCTGATGAAACTAAAGCATCACAATGTCTGTAATACTAAGGCTGTTCTCTGCATTTCAGTACTTTGCATAATATTTTTCACTACATTCATCTCCAGCAACAGCTCAGCAAATGTAGAGGAGCCACATATGGAAGCCTGCCCTGACACTTCCAAAGATATCTTCTGGATTTTTTTTTTCTCATTTATAAAGAATGGAGGAGGTATTGCCTGTCAATAATACACAGACACATCACCTCAGAATACCTTTTCATGACAGCAGAGAGAAACACAATGAATGACAGCACTACGATTCTTTGGATACCACCCCAGAGATCTACACTGCTTGTCACACCCACACAGCACAGGAGTGCTGCATGACAGCACAGCTCATTACTCCTTTTTCTCCCCACATAAAAGGTGTCATTTACCCCTGGCCACAACCTTCCGCACACTCCCGTACCTTTCCATCTTAATTTAGGTAACACAAGCTCCAAGCAACCAAACCTGCACATACATTCAACTGTGCCACTGAAGCACAAGAGATCAGGCACAAAAACAATTACACAAATATTCAGCTGAAGATTCAGAGTCTAACATACACACGTAAGCAATTCAAAACTCACACTGGAAAACGGTTTGCTCCAAAATGCAGTGAAAAATGCCCACCAAGTCCTACCGATTCTGGTGAGGGTTGGGTCTTGCTGTGCCTGTTACAAGAAATAAATACACTGTGATCTCCCACAGGATGCACAGTGAAAGCTGATAAAAGTCAACCAGCGCCCAGCAAAGTATGTTGAAGCATTACAGAGGTTAGAAAACATTCAGATGCACTAAAATTCCTTTCTATTCCACAGCTGGTTTTCTGTAGCCTAAATCAACTATTCATATCTTCATCATGCAAGCACTTCAGTGGACTGAGAAAGCTAAAAACCAGGCAAGTTTAGGCAAAGTGACACCCTCCCAAAGGGCTGCATGGGGGGAAAAGGATTTCACGCTGGGTCCCCCTACCTGTATCGGCTACTTTAATAAGCTGTAGCACCTCTCCCAGGGCATCTTGCCTGGTTCTAAAACCCCACAGGAGGTAAAGCCGCGGTACAGCCCTGGCTGTAAGGGAACGATGCTCAAGGCAATGACGCTAGAGGCAATGATGCTATGAGAATGATGCTAAGGGAGCGATGCGCGCTGCCCTCCATACACGCACCCCCCGCACACGCTCGCCGACCCCCCACACGCCGCCAACGCCGCGGAGCGAAGCCCGGACGACCCTCCGGCCCGCTCCCCGCAGCCCCCGGGCCGGGCCGGACCGGGCCCCACCGCCGCTCACGGTCACTTACGCTCGCACCGTGCGGTGGCCGCGTCCCGCCGGCGTCGGGCTATGCCAAACGCGACACCGCGGCCCCGGGGCCGCTCACGGACACGGACACGGTCACGGACACGGTCACGGACACGGACACGGTCACCGACACGGACACGGTCACGGTCACGGACACGCGTGGGCGCGATGCGCCGCGCGCGCCCCCGGCCGCGGGACCATCCCCTGCGGGCTCGGCCGCTCCAGCCCCCGCAGAGCCCGGGTCCGGCGGGCGGGGTAAGGCGGGGAAGGGGGAGACACGTCCCAAACCCGGTCCCGGCCCCGACGCACCCCCGGAGCACCCGCGGCCCCGCAGCAGGAAGCGTGAGAAGCGCAGGCGCCGGCGGGCGGGGCCGGCCCCGCGCAGGCGCCGCGGTGGTGCCGGGTGGTGCGGGGCGGGTGTTCGGTTCCCTTCGGCCGTCGCAGCCCCCGCTGCCCCTCGGCCGTGGCTCTGTGGGCGCCCCGGCGGCGGGCGGAGGGTCCTGGGCAGGAGCGGCGGTAGCGGAGCGCGGGGAAACGCGCTGAGGGCGTGAAGGCGGGCGCGGGTGCGCTGGCGTTGGGAGGGGGCGGCCCGGCGGGTTCACTTGTGTTCGTGCATCAGCCCCCCTGTCCCGCAGGGCTTGGAGGCAGCGGTAGGCGCCTCTCCGTGCGAGAGTGGGCTCTGCCTTGTGGGGAAATAGAATGCCCGGTAAGGCGTACTGACGGTGTCCACAGGCAAGGGGCCGGCACAGGGCGGGCGTGCCGACATGGAGGGAGATGAAGAGGAAGACTACATGTCTGATTCGTTTATTAAGTAAGTAGCTGGCTCTTTTTTTCCCTGCTTTTAAGTGATGATTTTAGGAAAAGCTCTAATATTTGCGGGAATTATTAACTCCCAGACAGGATGTGAGGCCAGGCTTGCCCATGGTAAGGCGGGTAAAGGAAGCTCTTCAGAAAGAAGAAAAGCAAAAGGAAGCCAATGAGAAGAACAGGCAAAAGAGCATAAAAGAAGAAGAAAAAGAGAGGCGAGACTTGGTGCTGAAAAGCGCGTTGGGCAATGAGAACAAAGGCTTTGCTTTGCTCCAGAAGATGGGCTACAAGAGCGGCCAGGCCCTTGGCAAAAGCGGTAAGCTTGTTGCTCTCTGAAGTGTGTGCCTGTATTCAGCTGTACCTTTACATTTACGGACTGCAGCTGTCCGTAACTTTCTTTGCAGACACGGTCAATAAGTGCCTCTCAGAGAGCCCTAGCGTTACTGAACTGTGAATGTGTTGTGACAGAGCAAACTATGAGAGCGAACCTCTAAAACTGAAGTAAAACCAGTACAGGCTATTGAGAGATGTGAGGGAAGAGCAGTATTTGGAGCTCGATAAATGCACTTCTATATGTGCATGCCTGCAGAAATTGCTTGAAGGATGTTTTGATGGTTTTGCAAAGCTAATAGTGTTCCAAAAAATGTCAACCCCTCTCTTGGAACTTATAGTTGGAGTCTTCAGAAGAAATTGTGCACACTGGCCTACCCTTATGAAGCCTAAATTTAGATGAAGTAAAATCAGTAAAACAAGGCATCAGTAACTTGCTGTGCCAGGTCTCTAGCTGACAATTGCAAACAAACTGGCCCAGACATTGTTTTTATTCTTCATCATTGTCAAGTTGTGAGATTCTAGACTGAAAATGCTATAGAAGGTGTAACAAAGCAGTCTTCATCACAGACATGTTATACCTGTCACATCAACACCATTTTCTTTCAGTTGGGTCACGTCCTGAAGAAAACATTTAGGAACCCAGCAGACAAGCCAAAAAAGAGAGGGAATTCCAGTTCAACTGCATCATTTGTAGTGCACTAAATGTATATCAATTTGTGATTTTTCAACTTCCAGCCAAAAAAAATCACAAGAAAATCTACATATTTCATGGCAAAAGCAACTTGCCTACTTGAATACACTGCACAAATCGTACTTTGAGAAAAACTTAATTTCTTTAATTGACTTATTTTTTCTCTCACAGGAGAAGGCATTGTTGAACCTATTCCTCTGAACATAAAAACAGGTTTGTGATGCTTTCTGATTTACTTAGTTGGGTATCAGAGCTTCTCAACTGGTTACATCCGTCTTTTGAACTAACATAGGCAGAAGTGGTCTTGGTCATGAGGAATTAAAAAAGCGAAAAGCTGAAGAAAAACTGGAAAACTATAGACAAAAACTCCATATGAAAAAACAAGCAAATGAACAAGCTGCAGATCAGTTCAGGTAAAGTCATGTAACTGAATTCCAAGCAATGTCTAAAAAACTATTCTCTTTATGCTCTAAGTTTACTTATTCTTTTATTATGTTACTATTTTTGAATGTTTTCAATGAAGGGTGAAAGTTACAATACAGTGTAATTGTTTCTCAGTTCTAAAAGAAAAGTTGATGAACACTGCAATGCTAAAAGCATGTGCTGCATCATTTAGTTTTTTGTTAATAATGCAAATAATATACATACTAACCTTTCTCAAGTCATTCACAACTTTTTAAATTGGGGAATCATGCCATCTTTATCTGGATTTTACATTTAAAATCTTGAGCAATGTTGCTACAACGGTTTTAAAAATTGGGGTAAATTTGTTAAAGTTGTACTGGTTTTGTTTTCTCCTGATTTGCATGTAGTATGTGGAAAAGGAAAGCCTAGAGAAGGCTGTATAATTTGCAGATGTTTAGTGAAACATTTATGTCTGATGAAAACCTGATGAAGAAACAGTGTTCAGTGTAGTATGATCACAAAAGCACCATCTTGAAGTTATAATTCTGAAGAAATAAAGGTGTGCTCCCACAGAAATAACATCAGAATGTCTTCTTAACTCATACATTGTCATGATCTGAGAAAATCAGTAGGAATAGAATCTTACTTTTTCTGTTTTACAGCTGTGGACTGTAATGCATGTCTTACTGTGTGTCTGCCTGCTTATTTACCTCTCTGCTTTTTCTTAACAGAATAAGATTCAAAAACAAACAAGAAGAACGTAAGATGGAAGGGGACCTGCGAAAAAGCCAAAGGGCCTGCCAGCAATTAGATATGCAAAAAGTGAGACCTGTGGGGTTTTTGGGGGGGTTGGAAGGAAGGGTTATAGGTTAGAGATACAGGCTACAAAGTAGTGATTAAATTCTTGGAAGTTGTCTAAAATTGTGGGGTAACTAGCCTGAAGTCTTAATGTTTGGCAACACTTCAGTCCTTTTAAAAAAATAAGAAGTCTATATTTGCACCATTAAGATAATTGAAGGTGCACACCAACTTAATGGTAACTTATGTGAGGACCCATGTTTTTGCTCCTGTATTCTTATGGTTACTTCTGAGCTGTTTGCATATCTTTCAGTATCCAGTATCAGGCCATCCTAAATGATGGCACTGTTTGCCTCAGCTGAGGAAGCAACACCATCACACAAAGGTTGATGGTGGGAAGGGACTCTGGAGGTAATCTTGTCCAACCCTCCTAGTCAAGCAGGGTCACCTAAAGCAGGTTGTCCAGGACCCTGTCCAGGCAGCTCTTTAGTGTCTCTAAGGATGGGAATCATCATTGAGGGAATTAGCAGATTCACCAAAGCAGCACTTTAACAAAAAATCCAACCAAGCAACCAACAACAAAAAAAACTCACAAAACTTAAGTACCTTCTACCTGCAAGGAATAACACAGGTAATAGGAGTTGAACTACTATAAATTTTTGCCACTTGAAAACTTCAAGGTTTTTTTTGCTCTCTTAACCTTTTAGAGGTTAAGACCACCTCACAAGTTCTGCTGAGATTGTTTGATACTACTTAGTTTGCTTCAGATGAAGTCAGCTGAATTAAGCTTAGATAATCTTTGTTGACTCTTCTTCCTTTAACATTACCTGAAGTGGATTAGGAAGCACCATGTGATCTCTTGACAAAATAACTTGGGGCAGCATGTCTTTAACTGATAAACATGGGTGTCTGCTCACAGCCTTGGTGGGAGATAATGTTGCAATGTAGCCTCACACATACCAAACACAGATGGAATAGAACTAGTTGTTAGCATGCATTTCATCATTTAAAAAAAAATTGAATAATCCTTCTTGTGGATTGCTGTACTTAGTTACTCACTACAGCTTTAGTAATCCTTGGTTATACTATACATGCAAGTTTTAAAACTTAAAACCAGTTTCTAGAAGGTGAGGTGTTATTTGGCACCTTACAAGGAAACCTACAAAGGCAAATAACATCAATTTAAATCCCTCATTATTTAAGGACATTGAAGTTCCCAAAGAGACTTGGTTTTGGATAGAACCTGAAGAGGAAGAGAAAAAGGATGAGGAAGACAAGGAAGATGAATGCACGAGCTCAGACTTAAGTGTAAGCTCTGCAACTAAATTAATGGCTTGATTCAGAATTAAATTTAATAATCCCTTAAACAGTATGTATGTATACATATATATATAAACAATATATGTATACATGTCATTTTCCAAGCTGTAGTGAAGGGCCTCTTTGCAATCTCAAAGCAGTGATTCTTATAGCAGTTACATGATAAAATATAAAACATTAAACCACTGATTTATTGCTCATCTGTTTTAAGGCTGATCTATGCAAGGTCAGAGTTACTTGCTTTTGAGTTTTAATTTTGGATGCCTCATCTGATGTCTGAGATTGAATTTTGGAATCACCAAGTAATTTCTGAAAATGCTTTGCAGATCATCTCAACTTGGATACAGGAAATTTACAATTTTTAAGAACTAAGTTACACAGTCAGATTAGGTGTGAAAAAATCCACAAAAGATACTGTATACTTGAAATCAGGTAGCTAAGTAATGTTTTTAGGTAGCTCTCTTTAGTGCAGATTACTTAGCTGGAAAGAAGGATGAGCAAACAACAGCCATTAATTTTCCAGAGATGATGAATTCCTGTGCCCTATTCTACTGATTTGGAAAACTTCATGTCTTACTGAGCTACAGTGTTGTGTAGCTTTTCAATAGCAAAAGGTTAAAAATTTATTTTAGCAAACCAGTAGCTTAAACTGATGTATGTCATGTGAGCCCCAGATCATTGCATTCCTGTATATATCTCTAGGTATCAGAAAAGCTACACATCCTGACAGCCTACTTGAGAAAAGAACACTTTTATTGCATTTGGTGTGGAACAACCTATGAAGGTGAGAGTAAGCCAGTCTTTTGTGTTTTGCTTTGCTTATGCAACTCAAATAGTAGATAATATCCCTTGTGTTTCTCTTATGGCAGTATTTTAAATTTACATAGCAAATTTATCTTGCAGGCTACTGGTTTTGCATAAAGCTTTGTACATTTTGATTGTAAGGCAATTTTTAGGTTTACATGCACAAAAAAACCCCACAACCAAACCAAACAAACAATAAAAACCCCACAAAAACCAAAACAAACAAACAAAAAAAGAAAAACTAAAAAGTACACACCAAAACACAGCCAACCATATTGAAATTTATTTGAATTTCTATTTGTATTAATTTAGTTTTGAGAAAACAAAATTCAGATATTTAATACTATGTTTCTGAAACAATTAGAAAACTATACATTTCCACTGCACCAAAGAGGATGGAATTTTTTTCCTTGTTTTAAAACAAATTTAGTAGTTAATATCTTGTAAACCTTGAATTCTGTTTAATCTGTTTTACATGGATTCTACAAATATTTCTAGCAATCATTTTTTCTCCTCTGAGCTGGAATTACTCACTTTCTCTCTGCTTATCCTTTAGACTCTGAAGATTTATCTTCAAACTGTCCCGGAGACAGTGCTGCAGATCATGACTAAAACCTTTCTAAAGGAAGGAGTCCTAAATAAGTATGTATAATCCATAATATCTTTTAGAAGGTTTGGAGCTGTGTTATACTCAAGAATTCACACCAAAGTACACAGAAGAAGAGTTAGGTTGACAGGTTAAACTCACATTTTCTGTTTGATGCACAGTTTAATAGGAATTAAAACTTTGTATTTATAATTAAACTACCATAATTGAGAGGTAGGTTAAGCCTTCCACATCTTTTTTTATGCCCCAGCCAACTGAACAAGATGAGCCAATAATAAAATTCAGGTCTGAGTAAGGGAACAAATATTGGCAATCTCCTTGTTGTATAATGTGTTAAACAGGGTTTTTCATCTTTATGGATATGAATAAATATCAGATTCTTTTTGCTTACTATCTTAAACTTGGTGGGAAAAAAAGAAGTTTGTGAAATATTACAGTGATGTTATTTGAACCAATATTCTGTTGTACGTGAAGGTGCATATTTTACATAACTAAAGAAAACTAAATCATGATGTTGTGTTTTCATTTTCTTAATATAAAAATACATTTTAGTAGAACTTTTATTTTTAGGAAACAGCAGTTGCTACTGTAAGTAGCCATTAATAAAAAGGTACTGCTGAAGTATACAAATACTGTTGAGGAAAAATGTATCAAAACTACTGGGACAAGCTCGATATTACGTAACAGGAAGAAGATAATTGGTGCTCTGTCCAAAAACTGTAAAGGATATTCAGACAAAAGATTGTCACATATCCACCCTCATATTATGAATAGCTTTATAGAATCACAGAATTGTTCAGTTTGGAAAAGACCTTTTAAGATCTAGTAAAATCATATATGGCAATTATATCTCAATGGGTAAAAGAGAAGAGAAAGTGGGTAGTAACTAGTAATATATGTGGGTGAGGATATAATTTCTCACAGATCTTGACCACTGCAAAGAAATACTAATTAGCCCATGGGAAGGCTCTGGGAAGACCTTACAGCAGCCATCCAGGGGAACCTACAAGAGAGCTGGAGAGGGACTTTTACAAGGGCATGTCGTGTAGGATGAGGAAGGGAATGGCTTCAAACTGGAAGTTAGATATTAGGAAGAAATTCTTTACTGTGAGGGTGGTGAGGCATTGGAGTAAGTAGCTCAGAGAAGCTGTGGATGCCTCATCCCTGGCAGTGTTCAAGGCAGTCTGGTCTACTGAAAGGTGTGCCTGCCCAGGGCAGCAGGGTTGGAACTGGATGATCTTTAAGGTCCCTGCCAACCCAAAGCATTCTATGATTCTATATGTATAATTCATGATAATGAGAAAAAAACCCAGAACTGCTTAAGGCCTTACAAAAGTATGTACATTCAGATTCTTATTTAGCAACAAATATTCACAGTAGAACAGCAATAATTTGCATAAGATTATAAAAATTAGCATGCATTCATTTACATTATTCCTTTTAAGCAATCACCCACTTGGGTTGACATTTAACATTTCAGGAAAGGCATACAGTACTTTACCTATTTTTCTGATTAGAAATCTCTCTTCATTTGCTCTTATAGAGTTATGTTGGCTCTACAGCACTGAACAGTTTGACAAGATACAGCTCAAAGGCAAGCAGTTGGAAGGACTAACATGCCTGTCTTTTCACCCTGCTCCCCACCACTGCACACACAATACTTTGAGTTCAGGCAACTCTGAACTCTTTGAAGTATATAACTGAAGAGTAACAGAAAAACTGCTGTTAACTTTTGTGGGGCTGACAGTGGAACCACCAGAGGTATTCAGTACACTGAATTAAGGGTTAGGCATTCCTCAGTATTATAATAGGGATTAAAACCTAGCAGCATAGGAAGGAATGTTAAAAGTGCTCTCTCAGCATAGGACTTCAAATGATTACTACTGAGGAAACTCTGGAGAATTTTGCTATATTAATAGCACCTTAAGTGTTCCTTTCAAAAAAAATAAAACCAAACCAAACCATCAAAACCCAAGTTTTTCAGAAGTTTAGAACTTTCTCAAGTAGATTTCCTGGAAGCTGAACATTTAACATTTAAATTCTTAATAAGTGCTTACTTTAAAAGTATCTCTTATTAAATTTTAGAGCACTGAAGGTGCTAGGTCATCAACAGATGTAAACAGATAAGAAAGCTCACCTTACAGTACTGAAATTCAGTGAAGAATAACCCGTGCCTATTCCTAGTATCTTTTCTACCAAAACTAGTCTTAGTTTTAATGGGAGCATTCCAGTAATTATTAAAAGTATCACTGAAAAATCAGAAAGGTTTGAGTCACATACCAGAAGACAGCACTTCTTCCACGGAAAGCAACAGATAACCTCAAAGAATAATGGATGCAGCACCACATCCAGGGATTTGCCACAGGCCAGTTAGCACTTAAGCCCATGAACATAATCTTCTAACAGAAAAGGACTAGGTTCTTTTACTTATTTGTAGAATACAGTTCAGCTCATCCACAACCTGTATTTTCAGGTAAAAATTGCAAGCGATTTCTTGCCGAAGTATCCAGTCCTGGTCTGCAGCCAGTGGACATGAATGGTGATGTGGCCTTCGAGCTGACAGACTCGCCGATGGCAGGAAGGCAAAGCACCAAGGAAAAGACATACCCCAAGTCTTGCTGTTGCTTCTTACATCTATTGTTATTTTGTCAGTTTCAATAAATCCATGAAACTCTGGATTTAAACACAGCCTGAAAGCCTTTTAAAAGGGCATTTAACAAGTATAATTTTTAAGTGACTTCTCTTTATCAACAGACTTAACAAGATCAAGTATTCGAGTTGCAGAGGGTCTCTTGGAAGGGTCTGTTGAAAGCATCTTTTTGATTATGGATGCCTGCAAAAAAATTTAAATGTCAATAGATTATTTTTTTTTTAGTAAATAAAGTAATCAAAATAATTTATTAAAATCCCATACCTTTGGTGGAAATTGGTTGGTGAAACTCTTTGGAAAATTACCTTCTCTAACAGAAGGCCATACCTGAAATTCATAAAAGAGAACAGTTTTAGTATGCTTTCTTTGATTATATTTTACATGTCTACCTTATGACCCATATAGTTTACTGAAGTAATTAGGAAACCACAAATCTACAAGAAAGTAAGTCTTCAAAACGTAACTGTAAACAGTTTGAAAGTTTCTTCCATTTAGTTTTACATTGTTTTGGTTTTATGGACTTTTCATCAACTATTGTTCCTTTCTAAGCTTAAAAGCTTTGCACTCTACAATGATGTGTTTGTTTCAGCAGTCCTCTCTATTTCAGAACCATTATCCTTCTTTCCCTAATTTAAAAGTAGTGGATTTATATCCTCTAACCACATTGAAAGAAAAGAAAAAAGCAAGACAACTGAATTTCCTACTTTGGATGTTACTGTTTGCAAGCCAAGCAGGTGTGCTTCCACGTTCAGTACCACACACTGAACTGAAGTATGTCACTGCCAAAAATGCTATGTGGAGTTCAAAGCAGCTAACATGTAGAGGATTTCTAATTACATGCTTTAGAAACCAGGTTTGGGTAACTTATTTTTTTTCCTTTACGACACTGTCTCTCACAACATCTTCAGAGGCAAGCTCGGGAATTGCAGGCGGGACGAGTGGATGGTGAGGTGGATTGACAACTGGCTAAACAGCAGATTCCACAGTATAGTGCACAGTGGCAGAGGGTCTAGTTGGGGGACTACAGGGACTAGTCCCCCGAAAGTGGATACTGGGTCCAGTATCGTTTAACTTGTTCGTCAGTGAGTGGGATGGAGGGGCAGATGTCTCCTCAGCAAGGTCGCTGATGACACAAAGCTGGAGGGAGTGGCCAATACCCCCGAGGGCTGTGCAGCCCTTCAGAAGGACCTTGACATGTTGGAGAGATGGGCAGGGAAGAACCTTCTAAAATTCAACAAAGGCAAATTCAGGGTTCTGCGCCTGGGAGGAATAACCCCAGACACCGGTACAGGCTGAGTGCTGACCTGTCTATAAGTATCTAAAGGGAGGGTGTCAAGAGAATGGAGCCAGTTTCTTCTCGGTGGTGCTGAGCAATAGGACAAGAGGCAGCAGGCAGAAACTGATGCACAGGAAATTCCACATGAACATGAGGAAAGAATTTCTTTACTGTGCAGGTGACCAAGCACCAATACAGATTACTCAGAGCGGTTCTGGAGTCTCCCTCACTGGTGATATTATGAACATAAGCCCGAGTAACATGCTCTAGGAGGAGACCCTGCTTGAGCAGATAGGTTGGACTAGGTGAACTGTTATGGTCCCTTCCAACCTTACCCATTTTGTGATTCTGCCATGATGTAGCTTCCTGGGTAAAAAGAGCAGTCTACTCAATTCATTTGTTGTTAACTAGTGTAATGTCTGCCTGAAGATGAGTTTTGTTCTTACACTTAGCTATGCATCCTGAATCATTAGCTAGACTTATGGATCCTATGACCCTGATGTACCAAGCCCTTACAACCAGTATCCAGTAAAACAAAAGCTCCCATGAACTTCCAGGCTTTCTCCCTGCTCTTCAGCAGTAGCTTTAAGCCTGTGACCCTACCTGCTGGGGATCATCAGCTGAACCAGTTACTCAACACAAAATAATCATCAACATGATGTTCTTTCAGCAGGACTTGCCAGCTGAAAGTTTATCATGCTCCATTAAGTGAAATTACTTTCTAAGCTAGTGGAGCAGCTGAAGAGCATCCTAGCCTTTCCATCCATGTACCTACCTAGAGAGCTCAAGATTTTGATACTTAGGGAAATAATGCCTTTCCAACTGTAAATACCATGGGACTGTGCATGCATTTGCAGTCAGCTGTGAGCAGGAACAAAGTATCTTAGGAGGTACTGCCAGGTGGCTGAATAGAACCAGCTTGAAAAGACACACTGGTATGATTTTCTCATACTGGTAAAAGGATCCAGCTAACAGTGTTCAAAGCCTTCTTGTTCTGACCACTGTTACTTTAGACAAGACACCCAGCAGCTACATCACTGTCCTACAAACATTTAGGTTTGTGCATATGAGCTGTAACAATAATAATGTACGAAGTAGCAATAAAAAACTCAAGATGTGTAAAAGATGCCTTTTAAAAAAAAGCTTAAGTAACACTTTGAACACTTTGAAGTAACATCTTTTTGGCTTAAAGCTACTTATTCCAAATCACTTTCATTTTCATTTTGAAAAACTGCAAGTGTTTTGCCTTGGTGGAAACCTTGTTCTTACTCCACTGTGCAGTGAAGACAAGCATGGCAGAGACAAAACTCACCCATTCATAATTTTTGTTTTCTAAAATTAGAAAACATCCGCTTCAAGTTTTCTGATCAAACAGAAAGATTTATAAGAAACAATATATTTTTTAGCTTGACATTAATCTTTAGCATGCTCAGGCTTTAATGTATAGGTAATAGGACACAGGAGAAATAAACTGTAATATTTCTTCAGTTATGACATTTCAACTAAGGTGTGAGGACTTACAGGCCTTATGGAAATGAATTAAGGGGGGAAATGTAAATGGAGACTCTAGATACACAGATTCCTTCTAGTGTGCAATCAACATGTGATCAGCAGCAAGGCAAAACAATATCAGAGTTCTTTTTTAAATTTAAAGATTACATACCTCATTTTTCTCATGATTAGTAAGTGCTGAAAGAATTTCAAACCAAATTAGTCCCAGTGCATAAATATCTACTTCCTTTCCATATCTGTCCCCGAACTAGAAAGATAAGAACCAGAACAATAAAAGCATCAAATCCAACTGTACAGCAGCACTTCCTAAAGCAAAATTTGAAGTCAGCAGAAATTTCCACCCCAGTGCTACAGGACTGGCCCTACTCAATATCCTTATAAGTCATTAACACTTTCTGTACAGACCTAAGTAGTGACTATTGTATCGCCTTAAACACACAGAAATTTCCTTCTACAAACCTATATAGATAAAGCATGCCAATATTGCCCTGTGACAAACAATGAAACAAATAGAAGGACTCAAATGCCACAGTTAATAGAAGTCCTAAATTAAAATTTAAGTACATATGCCTGGCAGCCTGGTTTTGCAAAAGCATTCCTTACAGCATGCAGTGTCAGACTGTAGGTTAGCCCAGAGAAAAAAACACTACTACACTGGCAGACAGCTTTCTCCAGAATACAGTTATCCTCATATACAGTCATACCAGGGAACTTTAGGCAACTTGCTTTAATACTGAGATTAGGATTTAGAACATCCAGTGCTGACTTTATAGTTCAAATCTAATTACAGAGACACTAATATAGCAGGATAATTACCTGTTCTGGTGCCATATATGATTTTGTTCCTATGTTCTTAGTCAGAGTCTCATATGCCACAGGAGTCACAAGACCAAAGTCACCTATTTTTATTTTATCATCATGTGATATGAATATATTCGGAGGCTATATATATTAATATTAAAAAAAAAACAAAAATAAAAACAAAAAAAACACCATATGAGCAAGGTTTATCATCAAGCATAATCAGCCACAGAAGTGTTCCCCATAAAATTTGATAACTGTTCACAGAAAACAGCATTAAGAAACTGATGGGGTGGGAAACAGAAAAAAATTAAATGAAGTTTCAAAACCACAAACTAAATTTCAAGTAGTATATTCTGGAGTACCTGCACCCTTTTTTCCACTAGCTCAGTCATAAGTATCATTTAATGCTCTTCAAATACATCATGCATATAACATTTTATATCCAGAAGTGCTTTTCAGTCTTCAGTCCTAGCCCTGGGATTTGATACACTTGGAAAAGTGTTTAGGCTCACTAATGGAATTCCACTCAAATCAGGGTTTCTCCTAGGCACAGCAGGATCATCTGTACTAAGTCAATTGCAGAGTTAAGGCTTACTACAGGTGTCTCAGAGTATCACTTTTACATTTCCATTGAACTTCCCTTTTTTAAATTTGACAAAGCATCATGGCTTACACCCAGTTGGCGACTAAGCACCACGCAGCTGCTCACTCGCTCCCCATGCCCACAGTGGAATGAGGGAGAGAATCAAAAGTAAAGCTTTTAGATTGTGTTAAGAACAGTTTAATTATGGAAACAAAAGTAAAATATAATAATAATAATAGTAAATAATAATAGTGATAGTAATAGGATACAAAGCCAAAATAAAACAAGGAAAAACAAGTGATGCACAATGCAATTGCTCACTATCTGTTGACTGATGCCAGACCCTTTCCACAAACCCAGATCGGCCCTTCTTCCACCTCCCCCAGTTTGTATACTTGGCATGACATTCTATGGTGTGGAATATCCTGTTGGGCAGTTTGGGTCACTTGTCCTGGCTAGGTTATCAACATTATTCTCATCCTGATTCCAGAACACAGCACTGTACCACCTACTGAAAAAATATTAACTCCATCCCAGCCTAAACCAGAACACAAAGTGATAAACAACTAAAAATAGAACGGTATATGTTTCAACAAAGTTTCCCAAAGAAGATCAAGAAACTACACTCTGGAATGTTTTTAAAACAAAACCAAATAGCCTCATGCTATCTTTTACTCAAAGAGGCTCCAGTGGACTGTAAGGCCAGGAGATACTTAATATTCAACAGGAAGAAATCTTTGTGTGAAGAATGCCCAATGCAGTTGTTCCGTTCAAGTCCAACCATGCCCACACATATTTAATACAGTACCTATACCTGGCTACACTATTTAAAGGGTCTGTTCCTACCAGGCACAAATTATGTCCTACCAGGCACAAATATCAGCTTGAACCTATCCTGCAGCTTTGATTCTGGAGTATGCCATATTAAAGCCCTGAAGGCTTTGTCCTTTATAATCTTTATATTGAAATAAAATCTTCTTATGAAGATGCACATGTAGAGAATGAAATTCTATCCAGAACTGTAGCATTCAAATATTTATATGCATACATGGACAAAAGCAACTAGAGTATGTTGTTACCAAGCACAGCACAGATAAACCTGTCCCTTTACAAAATGGCAAGAGCAAACTTCCTAGACTTATCTTTTTCCCACAGGCAGTCTTGTGACCCAGTAACACACTGAAAGTGCCTGTTAACTGAGGACTACTGATTTTCTGAACTACTGCATTCCAAGATCCTCCAGTTTACCTTTTGATTTTAGGCTGAGGTTCAGCCAGTTGCTGAAAAAGAATTAATCGCTAGTGATATCTGAAGAGGCACACTGCTAGGGTACATAACAGAGTGAACAAAGACTATAACAATTTAACATTTTTTTAAAATTCCAATAAGTAGTATCTTCTTTTTCAGGTTTGTTTTTTTTTTTTAATTACCCATCCTACTTACCTTGAGGTCTCGATGAATTAACTTTTCAGAATGAATATATTCCACTCCTTTCATTATTTGTAAAAATTTGTTTTGTGCCATTTCATGATAGTTTTGGTCTTCTCTATTCTCTCTAATCCACTTTTCCAAGGTCCCTTTTTCACAGAATTCCATTTGGATGAAAAGACAGCGAGTTGTTTTGTCTGAATTCAGGCTTCAAAAGAAAATTACATACCATATTAAAATTGGCAAGATACAATTGTTGCTAAGTCATCAGTGACCTTCACATTCCTCTTCTTTAAAAAAGCCATTTTGTTAATAATTATTTTTAGAGTTCCCCAAAACAAAATCTGCAAGTCCTTTAATTTTAAAAAAGACCCTAGACCAATATGGATTAGATATAAATAAATAGGACTGCAAACCAAAGAATCCCTGCTCAGTTCCTACCTACCCCTGGAATACTCCTAATGTTTTGCTTGCTTCCTAGTTCACACTGAAAGTTTTCAGAGTGCCCAAGTTCTGTTTCACTCATACTTAGAGGCATGTCTTATATAGGAAGAAATAGCACTGCCCTTAGCTCCCATCTTGGTGTGTAGGAACTGCTGCAAGTCCCTGGCAGATATTCTCTATTCCACACAACAAACACAGCATCAGCCAGCCTTCCTCTCCAACCCAGAATGATCACATTCTTTCCGACTGTGTCCTGTCTAGAACGTAGTGCTGGGACCATCTTTGACATCAGACTGCTAGAGAAACCCTTCCAAGAACTGGAAATCTAGATGAAAGATATTCACCCCCTGACAGCCTCACACTTTCCAGAAGAGTTCCCTCACTATCAGCCCATGGGATAGGCTGGAGCTGGTAAGGGGAAGGACAAAAGGAAGAGGAGCAGGCACCACTTCTTCATATGTGCACTGTGTGGTCTGAGTACCCTGGAATATAGCTGCCTGAGGCACTGAAAGAACAAACATTAGGTGGCTCGGGACTCTGTAGCCTTGAGGTCAGGGTACTAATTCCAGGCTGGGACCTCAGCTCTGAGTACTATTTTTTTCTGTCTTTGACACAATAACTGTTCAATGTAAAATACATACATGACATTGAGGCTCCAATATATTAATGATTGGGTTTTGACATGAGACTTTTTTCCTCCCTTTTATTTCTCATTTACTGAGCACATTGGAGAGATATTATGCCAATCATAATTTTGAATGCATTAATATTTTATGGCTCCAGGTAAATATGGCAACACATCTGAAGGGTATGAATTTACAGCTAGTGAAAAAAAGCTTCCCACAGAAGCTTTGTAAAGTTAATAGTCTAATTTACAAGTAAAACTCTCACCACAGTCTTCCCAGAAGTCTTAGTGTTGAAAGACTACCTCTAAATTAAAGAGCATTTCATTTTGTATTTCTGTTCTAAACAACCAAAACTGTTACAGGCATCATGGCTAAAATGCTAACTTAAGAGAAATAATTAAATCTATAAGAGCTATTGGCTGACCAGTACTTATTATAAAAAGGAAGCTTCTGATTGGAAATTAGGCAGCCAGCTGTCAGTCTTTTAGTTTCTGTTGTTAATTCTTGCCCCAAATTTTGAGTTCTGCATTCTATACTCTCCTCTATATATTCACTAAGTTCCATATGTTAAGAGAAAAGAGAAATATAACATTATATAATGTATCTTATTAATCAATTAAAAGAAGGTATAAATATACTTAATTTTATACAGCCTGTGCCTTTTTTCCTAGCACTAAGTATATAAGCATGTGTATGCATTTATACTTGTACAATAACTGGTAACCAATCATCAGCCTTTCATTTTACAACATAAAATTCACTATGACAAACAAGTTTGTGAGTTCAAACTACTATTTTGTTGTTACCTTGCATCTCGACTTGTTATATGGTCGTACCCTTTCCAGCTGCAATGATACCGCACTATGTTTTCATGTGTAAGTCTTGCCAGTCCTTCTGCTTCACGCCTTACTTTCCTATTATGAGAAGAGGAAGGAATTAAAAAAAAGAAAAGGCATTTCCTTATTACAATGTAATAGTAAGTTAAATAAAAGACACAATATCAAGTAGCAGTATACAGACAGTTTTACATTAATTTAGAAACAAAGCATATTATTTGCCTTCACAAAGGTTCAAAGTTCAAAATCAGCGAGAAATTCAGTGGGTTTTCTTTCATCTGCTCAGTTATTCAAAGTGCAAAAATGTTTTCACTATATTAGAAATTAAATCTCCACTCAAAAAAAGCAGATAGTTGCAATGCATAACATTAGGTCACCAAACACAATATAGCAAACAACCATGTTTTGTTTTTACCTCTATGAAGTTTGTCTATATAGAAAGAAGTCAGTATAAATATTCATGAAGAACTACTACTAAATTAGCCCTGCAGTAGTTGTTGTAACGTTACCTAGTGAAGCAAGTTCAAACTCATAAGCAGACCAGCAGTTGTCACTTTAAGAATCAGTTGAACGTTTTTAGTATAGTTCTCAGGATTGAAATACCAATTAAAATAACATATATTTGCAAAGAACACAAGAATCTGAAGGGAAGTGTACACATCACACAATTTAAGGACAAGTATCTCCAAAAACTTGAAATTTTTTTCAATGGATTGCCTAAAAGAGATTAATTTTTTCAGCTGCTGATAAAATATTCCACTAGATACTAGTTACAAATAATTACCTTAAAAAATTAAGATCATCATTCTCTGTTGAGATTTATAAAGAACAAGTAACACAGTGTGAGAATAATGACTACATGGATAGTATATAAAACATTTTCCAACTACAAACCACAGAACTTATTACTTGTTTTTTTCTCTATTTTCCCTAATTGTAGTTGTTATGCATTACTGATGTGTAAATTTTCCATGTAACATATCAAAAGTAACAGTGCTGTTTTCAATGTTTTACTAACCAGCAAGTTTTCTTCAAACACATTTTCAGTACTAACAACCAGAGCACTAGTGTGTTCAGGGAAAGTAGAACTTAATCAATCTACAGTTTTACAGCTCCAGCAGAATTATCCCAGTACATGCAAAAATTAACAAAGTTGTATGCCATTTTCAGCATCACTTAGAAATAAAGAAAACGGTTTCCCAGAAAGAATAGACAATTAATAATGAAAATTGCTTAAATGCTCCTAGGATTGTTAAAGGGAGAAAATAAAGTATTAAAATATTGATTAAGGTTGTCCTAAAATAAAAAGCAGAAGTAAATATACAGTACGTACTTTGTGAATTCAACTCGTTTGATTGCATAGGTTGTCTTATCGTACTTTGATGTTGCCTTGAAAACATTCCCAAAACCACCTTTACCAATAGGCTCTATATTTTTAAAATTATCAAGAAATCTTAAAAAAAAAAAAAAAAAGCACAATTATGTTTAATATTAAATTTACAGGATATAAAAATAATCCTGACAGATACAATACATCTACAGGATGTATCATTCTACAGGAATCACTTGACAAATCTATAGGTCTAAATCATAGTCTGGAAGATTAAACAAACAAGGGAAACTGCCCCTTACAAGCATGTTGGGTAATTACCCTCTCACATCTTCATACAAATGACGTTTGGCCATGAGCATTAAATACCATTGCATGCCAGTTTCGAAATTTCCAGGGGGGGGAAAAAAAAAAATCAAACAACAATTTTCTTTGAAAGTTCTTTTTACAGCAGTATTTTCCCTCCTTGTATCATAAATAAAGGAACAAATCTAGATCCCTACATACTGTAATTGCCATACAAATATTATTAAAAAACCAAATCCTTCTTACGTTTTATCAACAGTGTGTGGATTTCCATTCCCTTTTCTGGTATTCATGTCCACATCTGGCAAACTTTCATCTGAATCTGACATATTTTTGTTCTCTTCCTCTTTTCTTACATTAGGAAAATTAGCTGCCAATTTTCTGTAAAAAGGATAAAAGCAAAATTATTTATAATGAGCCATTTTTCTAACATGTGACAAGAAAAGAAATGTACCTCCCAATACTGACATTTCTTTACTAGATACAGAAACACTAAAGTGATTTGCAATATAGCTTACAGGAGATAGCAATAAACATGTACCTAGAAATAAACACATACCTTTTGGACTTCAGGGCAGAACTCTGTGCATTTCTCTACATGGAAAAGAGAAAAAAGCCTAACTGAGATAACGTGAATATTTTCACTACAGTTGGCTTAAAACATGTCTGAGAATGTATCTAGGAATTGCCTATAAATATGTTCATACCTTAGGTAAACAATGTAATAAGAATGAAGCCATATCTCAGCTTTAACTTTTTCACATATGCTATGCATAACTTTTATCATTGTTCCCACAGAAAAAATTGAGCTTAGTTTGATCCTCTTTCTTGGGAGTACTGCCCATTTCTTCAACAGTACATGAACTGAGTCCACAGTACGGAAGCAAATGACTAATGGTTAACAGTAAGAATGTACTGAATATTTTTTGGAAAAATGCACATGTGTTTTCTAGTGATTAAAGGATAAAAGAACAAACTGACGTTACATTCTGACAAGAAGCTTGCCCTATTCATGGTCTAAAATGTAATTAGGAGGAAGATCATTTTCATACTATACCTGAGAGGGTGAAAGCTTTTCACGTACTGCCATGTCTTTCATTTTTTCTACCAACATTGAGGCTGAGTCTTCAAAGGAAATACTGCTTTATTGAAAAAAGTGGACTATATTTAGGTGAAAGTAACACAGTCATATATAAAACTGCCACAAGAAAAGAAGTAGTACCAACATTTACATAGTTTTTTAAAAGCGAAACATAAGAAAGTATTAACAATCATGACTGATTTAAACTACCAAACTTCCTGCTGGAAACCTACTAAAGTAACACCATTTTGTAATATACTACTATATTTCTATATTATATGATTCTATGACATCTAAATATCCGTAAGTTATATTCTATTATATCCTTAAATAGGTTAAATACAGATATTTATTTCAAGGTAGTACAGCCACCTCTAACATTGTGCAACTATAAAGCAATCAGATATGTACAAAGAACATAAAAGAAGGGGTAGTGGCACTACAGCCAAACCACTGGACACAAAAGGCTTGACCTAAGGTTCCCAAATCATAAATGAAACTTTATGTACGTTCATTTTCTCTCGCTAAGCAAATTTTTCCCTTTGGTGGAAATTAAGATTAAAAAAAAAAAACTAAAAAAGGGAGAGAAGAAAGCAGAATATGGAGCACAGGAAAGTACTGAAATTGAATTATACTGAGTTCACAATTGTGTCACAATAGGAAAATGAGTGTCAAAACGGTATGAAATAATGCTACTGAACGAGGTAGGTTAATACATTTACATCATAGTAAAAATTATTCTGAAAGAACTACTCATGGCAAAATATAAATATATCAGAAAGCTCTAAAACTATTATAAGCTCACCCATATGGACTCAAATAAAATTGCATGAGTACAACAAATTTTGCTCTGAAGTTGAAGGAATATAAATTCAAATCAAATGGCTTTATACTGCAATAAAACAAACTATGACATATTTTATTTGGAATTAGATCACACAACCCTCTAAGATGATTAGTAAATACATTTTGTTATCACATCATCAGTGAACCCAACTTACATCGAATCAGACTGAGTTGGCACTTGAGAGGAATTACTGAGTATTGAATTGCCATTAGATTTTTCAATTTCCACCTGAAAAAAAAGAAAAGCCAAAAATGACTAACAAAATCACATAAGCAAATCCCTAATGCAAAAGTTGCCATTCAGAGAGCGGAGAGGGAAGATTACAAGGTTCTTAGTGGAAGTTTTTAACGGCACTGAACATTCAAAGCCCTGAAGAAGAAAGGCATCTACCCAATTTCCACCCAGAGAAAGGAAACACAGGGCCCTGTCACAGTGATCATACTACACAGACACACTTACAGAAGTAGAGTCTGGATTCTGTTTAAAACCAAGGCAAGAGTAAAAGATGAAAAGCAAATGTTTTCATTGTTGCATATGCATATGCCTATGTGATATACATAGGCTTTGATAAATGTAATCAGAACTGAAAATCTGAGCACAAATTGACATTCAATGTCTTCAGCATGAAAACACTGCAAAATCTGTAAATCTAAATTGAGGTTGACTACAAAACAAAAAAAATATCCCAAACACTTATTAGAGGTTCTTTCGCTTCCTCCCTCCACCCATGTCCTAAGAGCATAAAAGTAACATTAAAAGCAACTCCTACAATTGATACAGACCATAACCTGACAAAAAGTAAACAAACCATTTTTTTTTTTGTTTCATGGTTTTCCATCATGGTATCATGGAGACAAAAACACAGGCTTTATGTTTCAATGATAGCCAGCAAACAAACCCCATTTTTTTAATTTGGGAGTACTGGACTTTTACTACTTTTTGCCAGTTACACTTTGTTTGTTACACAGACATCACTGAGAATTAATAAAAATCAAAACCAAACCAAAGCAACCCACCCCAAATTTACACTAATTGGTACAGGAGTTCTGCTTGAGGTAGTAAATTTCAGACTGATGAAAATGCAAAGGTCCATGAGCTTGCAGCACATGGAAATATTAAGAATCCTAGAAATATAACAGGCCATTAATTACATGGTTAACTTAAAAACAACAATAAAAGAAGCATTGAAAATTCACAGTAACTGCCAAATAATTTAAAAAGTGCTTTAAAAAGATTTCTTCCCTCCCCCACACTGCCATCCTTCAAGTTAAACTACACTTCATTTAAGTTAGTTCATATATTCTGTGCATTTCAGAAGTGGGTTTGAATCAGTACGGGAATTCTGATAAATTTTTTGCACATGTAGAAATAACAATTGCCAGCATGAAGACAACAGCTCTGCTCTCCAGAGGATGATGTCAGCAGCTGATTCGCTACACTCTGCCTTGGAACACTACAGAAGGCAAATCCTGTTGATTCTGATTCCTGCTTTTGCTTTTCTCACATTTCACAATAGATTTGTGATCCAATAGAAGGCAGTAAGAGACTTATGTTCATAGCCAGACAGCTCAACAGCACTTCACACAGAAGACAACCGGTATATTAGTCAGGATTTAGAAATTTTTAATATGTATGGATCCTTGAATGACAACATACGGGACCATATTCTGAAATACAGAGAGATATCAACTGCTAGATTTTTTTTAATCCAGCAATTGAATAGATAAACACAACAAATTCTACCAACAGAATCTTGCAGCCCAGACAACACACCAAAATATAGGTGGTTTCCCTCTTTAGTGGAATCCATGGAACATGCTTTTAAATACAATGAGGATATCTGTTCAAAGATACTGTTAGAGAGCCTTTCTTATTTACCTTCTCAAATGCTTGTTTTGCAGCAGCTTGTTTTGCAGCAGCTACAGTACGTCCAGTGCCCCTTCCATACACCTGACCACTAATTGTACAGCTACAAGAAAATCTGTCAAATACAAAAGGGAATCAAGTCTTATATCCTATATGGCAAGTCTTAATTTAATGATTTTAAACACTATAGTCAATTGACATCATAAAATGGCAATCTGAAATATACATCTTCAGGACAGTATTCCCAATATACATTTAATCTAAGTAATAATGGTAGACAATTAATTTGATGTGCCTTTAAGATAACTCACTTTTAGAGAGTGACTATTTAGCACTTTTAAAGGCTGAGCTTCTCAAAGCAATATATCATACACACTCTCTGTCACAAATTATCTGCAGTTTAGGTTTTAAAATGGCTGATTTTGCAGGATAAGAGAGGACAAATTTTCCAGCAGATATTATCAAGAGACTTAAAATATGTAGATATTCTTTATCATCCTGCACCTGTCATTAACTGGAACATTTCTACAACTCACTAACTGCAATACATACACAAAGAGACACAAACAGGCTCCTTGGCACTTGATTCCTAGAAGTCTCCAAGACACACACCCAGAGGTTCACAAAGTTGCCAGAGCTACAACCAAGAAAATTTTTTATAATTTTCAGCACTGACTACCATTTTATCATCATGCAATCTCTTCTCCCAGCTAAACAAACTCGGTCCTCTTAGCCTCTTCTCCTATGGTGTATCCTCCAACCCCTTAACCACCCTAATGGCCCTCCACTGGATTCTCTCCAGACCAGCTCTGAATTTGTATTTCTAAAGATTCATCTAACATGGCTGAAGACAACTACTGATAGCATTAGTAAATACAACAAAGTCTTAGAAGGAAGTAGGAAGACAAAGTACATCTTACATGGGAGCATGGGCATATCCAGTAAAATTTCTTTCAGAATAATCAACTTTTAGCCGTGTCCTTTGTCCAAAAGTATTCATTAGACTGACATAGTTTCTGTCTGGTTCAGGTGATGAGATTGTTTGAGTTGTTGCTGATTCTACAGCACCCATACTTGAAGGATTCTGCAAACAAAATAGGTAACTTAAACACTTAAGCTTAATAAATACATTAAGATAAACAATGCCCAAGATCTAATATAGCTGCGAGGTTTCTCAGCTTTTCAAAATACTCGTAAGAAATCCCAGGTTGGCATTCATGGAGTCCCTTGTGGCCAAGGACAAACATCCTAACCCTAAAATATTACTTTTTGAAAGACATGTAAATCCAGTTTTGTAAGTACTACACCTAGGTCTTTAACAACCTCTCACCATGTCTCATCCCACTTCTTTTAGGAAAAGACAGGGTATGAGCTGTGAAGAAGGGATAGCATCAGGATGCTGCTGATGCTGCCATTTAGCAAAGGTTGCAAATGCTCCTGTGCATGCACAAGAGGAGAAAGCAGGACTTTTCAGCTGTCTCATGATTAAGCAGCATCATTAATATATTAGCAAACATGCTGCACTTGTGTTAAAGTAATGATGGTGACACAATAAAAACCATATGTAAACAGGTAAGGAAAGATTTCTCTCAAAAAGTGCTAAGAAGCATTCAGAGTCAAAAAGAAAAGAATGGCTATCACAAAACACTTGGCAGAACATTGGGGAGCAAAATTCAAACCTCAACCTAATCAAGGATAGAATATATAACCAGTTAAAACGTAAAGAATATAATGACAAGGAAATAAGGATCAATCAGAGCAAGTGAAAGGAAGCAATTTCATTAGTGAAGTGGCAACAGACATACTGGGCAATGCCCTGCAACTGTGTTGAGGACATTGAATTACTGAACAGTTGGCTAGATGAAAAAGGACCACTGTCCCCTCTGGATACATCAAGGCAGCTTAACAAAGGCAAATACATTTCCTCATCCTCTTATAACAACATGGTTGTTATAAGAGGAGGAAACACTCACAATACTACATATCAACCCTGTAGTAGAATAATAAGAAAAATAATTCAGTGGTAAAAGGTAGAAAAGTGCTAAGACAGAACAAAGATAACTTAAGTAATTGGAAACTTTTCCGAATTAAAGAAAAAATGACATTTTATTGATAGTCTGCTTTGAGACATTCATCTGAAACCTTTACTAGCCAAAAAAAACCCCAAAACTTACTCCTGTTATTTACTCACCTGTTTCTCAATCATTTCCCACGTTTTTTTTGCTGCTATTCTTTTTGCTTCTTTCTTACTTTTACCAGTGCCTGTACCATATTCCACATCATTTATTTTGACCACAATTGTGAACCTGCAATGAAGGAAACTTAATAACCCTCTCAGATTAAACTTTGGTTTTATTATCTACAATAATATACTGTGAGGTATTGAACTATTTCTGTGGGTTTTTTATATCCAACTCCTGGTTATCATAATTCTTTAGTATAAATATATTAAAGTGTTTCCCCCCTAGTCACAAATGCATGTACTTTATTAGTTCTAACAGCACGTTTAACTGCTTAGCTGCTTTTTAAAAGCAAAATTATTTAAATTTTTAAAAGCAAGAGAGTGCATGAGGTCAGTATTTTTACAAGAAAAGTTGTGAGGCCCTAACACCAGGACACATCTCAGCACTGCAAAACTATACAGAGAGGAAAGATTAGCTAATCTTGATTTCATGAAACCAGATGTGACATTGCATTCACTTTTAATACTCTGTAATGTACACTACTTAGTAAGTGCAAAAACTGTGTCTGGTGCTTTGCAAGAGATGAATTTAAAGACAGCCACGAACAACAAACAAGCGAAAAAAAATCCAAACAAAACAAAGAAAAACAAAACAAAAAACCAACCAACCAACAACAACAAAACAAACAAAAAACCACCACCCAGTCATGCCCCTCCACACTCAGCTCCTGATCCCTTCCTGCTCCATCCCTCCATTGCACAACTGTGCACGTGCTGCTTCCCATACAGCAACTCCATGAGTCAAAATGGGGGTCTGATGCAGCTCAGGACTAACTACAGTGGATCTGGCTGGGATGGAGTTAACTTTCTTCAGAGCAGCCGGAATGGTGGTATGTTGTGGATATGGGACTAAAACAAGGCTGATAACAGTGTTTTACCTATTGCTGAACAGTGTTTGCACAGCACCAGATCTTTTTCTTTTTTCCCCACTCTGGCCTTCCAGTAAGTGGGGGGGATGTGTGAGAAGCCGGGAAAAGACACAACCAAGGCAGCTGACCAGATGGATATTACATGCCATATGGCATCACATTCAGCAATAAAAGCTTGGAGATGGAGGAAGAGGCAACATTTGAGGTTATAGTGTTTACCTTCCCAAGTAACCATTGGGCATGATGCCCCACTTACATGGAAAGAGCTAAACATCTGCTCGCTGATGGGAAGCAGTAAGCAAATTCCTTATTTTGCTTTGGTCACACATATAGCTCTGCTTCATCTGTTAAACTGTCTTTATCTTGATCCACAAGTTTTTCTCCCTCTCAGCTTTCTGAATTCTCCTCCCTGTCCCACTGGGGGGAAGTGAGCGAGTGGCTGGCTGGGAGTTTTGCTGCTGCCTGAGGTCAATTCCCCACAGTGCCCTAATAAGAAATGGTTGGATTCAGATAAATCAGTCCTTATCCGGATCCAACCTGTCCTGCAGCTGCAAATTCCCTAATGTTTCTGCTACTGCCTTTGCACAAAAGGCAACAGAAGATAAAACAACCAGATTTCTGCCTTTGGCAGCAGCACAAACTTGCAACAAGTTAAAGTGACCGTTAGAGCCTCAGGGTAAGTCAGTCTTCAGAGTGCAGTGGAACATATAGATGCTCACAGCCAACAAGATGGATTCACACAACAAAACAGTCCAGGTACAACACCATAAGCTTCTCCGTGGGATAATTTGTCTCAAATAGTGGAATGACTTTAGGAATTCACTTATTCCATTATTCCCAAATTTAATTCTCCATTTCCCTTTAATGAAATGTTTGCGTGGAAAGAAATGCAGATGCAGAATAGTGCTTGCACTCATTGTGCAAACAAGACTTAACAAGAAACCTTAAGGAGGTAAACAGTAGGACAAGACACGTGATAGTGTGCCAAAGACTCTACACATAGGAAACAGCAAACAAACAAACGGACAAACAAACACATGAAAGAAAGATCATTCTTTAGGAAAGGGTTTGTTAGTCAACCCATACCTAAATGCTGAATACTACACGCATTCAGTTATTATACTGCATCCAAAATTCACCCTTTTGTTTAAGTATCCTGAAGAAATGTGCAGTCAATGACCAACAAGTTAATTAGCTGAGTTGAGGATTACCTGAATGAACGTTACATGAGTTGGTTCCAAATGTACAGTCACAATTATTCACCATGAACCCTGAGATAATAAGCAATTCCCAGATTTGCTAGGTTTAGGCAGGACTGGCTTAGTTTTACACACACTGCATTCCCAGCCCAAGAAAGCTTGCAGCCAGTCAGGACTGGGCCATCCTGGGTTCTCTCAACCTTCTTAAACTGTGTTCGGCACTGACCCTGTCAGACATTGTACTGGAAGCAGCTACAGCACCAGCTATTTCAGCACCATGTCTCAAACAACTGCATGAGATAAAACACAGCACAAAAGAGTTAGGGAGCCAGCTCAGTACCAGCAGTGGCCAGTGTGTCCCATTAGCAGGCAGAGCACTGGGAAAGAGCATCACCAGGGCACTGAAGGAGGTTTACACCAGGCATCACTGTAGCCAGACACTTTACACTGTATCCTTGGAATAGGCCAGGTTATCTAGGATTTTCCTAGATACCACTGTCACACAGTGGGCTGAGCTGTATTTGTGAATGTAGCAGAGCACACAGAAAAATATGAAGAAGCACAGATTTGGAATGTGTATAAATTCTGTCAGTCACGTGCTGTGACTTTTGAAGCACAAAAATGTAGTTCTATGACCAAAGCTGTGGCCATTACTGCAATAAGGGTTACTTTTTGAGTTACATGAGCCACATGGGGAAAAAAATTAAGATAATTAATTAACATTTGAGACACAGATAATACTCTTTAATTTATTCTGGGACTACAGTCAGGTCTAAGAATAAGTCTATGTAAACAGTGCTGGGTGTCTACAACATGCAAGACATTAAAAGACACATATCAGTTATTAGCATAAGGCTTGTCTTCATGCAAACTAGCAAAAAAAATAAGAAGAAATCACACAAGGAAACACTATAGATTTTGAGTATCTATGATATTTGGCAAGCAAAAAAATAGCAAAACACTATATCTGTGTTAAAAAATAAAATATGTTCTATCACCTGTAATTGTCTCTTAAAGGGAAAAAAAAACTTCTTAGGTAAAAGACCCTTTTCTTTTCTGTTCTCTTTTCTGAACAGATGTTCAAAAATAAACTACACATTAAACACATTGATACACAATCAATTAATATACACTCAACCTTTATGGTTAGGCATCAACAACGCTTTGTAAAACTAAAGAGAAATCAAAGTACTTAAGTTAGCATAGATCATAAACTGAACTACATGCTGCAGCCCAACCCACCTCCTGAGAGATTTTATGGCAGATGCATAACATACTCAAAATATAATTACTAGTAACAAGTGCATTGTTGTTGCTTTACGAAAAAGAGCTATCATCTTTGAAATCAGTTTTCTTCCCAAACTCTATCACACAATGTCCTCCCCATGCATCTACCACTCAATTTATGGTTTCAATCAGCTCTCTTGCTGCATATATTCTTTCAGCAAATTAACTATTATGACTGTAACCTTTGTCCAGTTTGTTCATCACAGGAAGAGCCCCTCTGGTTATTGACATGCATAGTGAACTTACTCAGGATCATGAGGTAGGCCGGTCTCCCCAGCAGTGTGATAAAGCAGTTTAAGTTTATTTATTTGACAGTAATGGTTGATCTTCTGCATACATTCAAGATCCATTTTGGCGCAATCTCAAATAGATTCTGCAAAGTAACAATCAAAGATTTGTCTGTGCCTCCAGGCATAGAATAGAGACAGCCCCTACTCCTAGTAGATCACTGCTGTGATGTAAAATAGAAAACTGGTGCCAGTAACAAAGTTCATAGAAAATTAATTCCAATGACTAATTCAAATGGTTAATCTGTCACAGTTTTTGAAGAGTCATGGCTTGGAATAACAATTTTAGAAAGCAGAGCGGAGAACTTAGTGACTAGAGAAGATTTCTTAGCAGATATCTTGACAGGAAAAGACAGAAACATTCACTGAATTCTGTGGGGGTAGAATAATCAGTTACGTTTCTCCAGAATTAGAATCGCTTCCTTGAGAGGGGAGCCTAGCGGCACTTGAACATACCTCTTCAAACCGCGATGACGGGCAGGCTCAGCCTCACCGTCCAAAGCTGAACTCTGGCTCCCGCCCGCCGAGCGCCTCGGGCCAGCGCCGCTCCCGCCGGGGTGCAGGCAGCCCCGCTCGGTGGGACCCGACGGATCCCCTGCCCGCCCTCCCCGCCGTTTACCTGCGAGCCGCAGCAGAAGCTCCAGGACCCGCAGCTCCAGCAGCCGGAGCGGTGCAGCCCAGCCTGGCGTCGCACGAAGTTTCGTTTCCCGCAGCACCGCCCGCTCTGGTAGAAGCGAAACCGAAAGGGCGGACGAGTCCCGCAGGGAGCGGGGCGGCTCCTTCCCGAGGCCGCGGGAAGCCGCGTTCTGCCCCCGCCTCACGGAGCGGAGCCTCCGCCGGCTTCGCTCTGCCCAGCGCTCCTGAGCCACCGGGGAACGAGGGCAGCAAGGAGAGCGAGCTGCTTCGAAAAGATGTGTCACTCACAGTGCTGGGACCCCCCGGCCTTCTTCCCCGACTAGCTGCTGCCTTTTTCTGCTGCAGCAACCACATACTATAGCTCAGCAACACGGACAGCAGGGAGCGGTGGCGCACCCAGCTTCTCCCAAATACATCCAAATATGTTTTCTTAGTGGCCCTTTTCCTTCTCTGACTAGCCGATTAACGCTTATATTCCTGTATTGAGTCTGAGCTGAAGTTTATTTTCCGACAATCCCTTACAAAGTGTCACAGACTTAACGACAGATTCAGATTTTCTTGGGGTTCATATCAGTATCCCACTGCTCTGCAATACTGCAACAGCCTCAGCAGATTCCCAGAGAAATAAAATCCAAACCACAGTTACGGCACATAAAAAGTATTGCCCTTTATAAATTTTGATTTTTCAATTCAGCTGTTATGCTTTTGGTTCAGTGTTATTTTAGGCATCTTATTTTTTACACCATTCCATTTTTCCACAATAATTTAAAGTTTTTCCTTAGCCCTTAAACACTTTTTCTAACATCCAAATCTACATCTGGCATACTTCTTGAATGAGGTGATCAGTAAGCATGAGTTACTCCAAATTAAGCTGTATCACTAATGTAAATTAAGAAAGAAAAAATTAAAATTTTTTTTTTACATGGTACATCACCACATTGATAAGAGATGAATTTAAACAGGTAATTTTCCACTTTATAGAGATGACACCAAAGTGGACATATGGAATTTAGAAATATTAAAAAGCAGGGAAAAAATAGTGTAACAAGCATTCTTTCTTTCAGCCTGGATTGTCTGCATTTATCCAAACTGAATGTTGTTAGTCAATCCACTCAGCCCGCTCAGATTTTCTCACATAGTTCTATTTTGATTTGTCAACAGATAACTTCCTCCAATGAGAGCAGTTTCTCATTTCTCATTTTTTAATGCTTCATTTGTTAATAAAATTTCCCAGTCTGATCATTCACGAGACTCACTAGCGGTCATTCTTACAAGAACCAGAGACTTTCACTCCTGGGACCAAAGGCCCTTCACAGTGAGTGGCTCCAAAGAGCTGATGGGCATCCCACTTGACTCCCTACACACCTCACTCACCCCACTCACACACAGACAGACCATATTTCCTTACCAGTTCAACCCAAAGTTTCCCTCAGCAGAGTCTAAGACGTTCCACAAGGCAATTTATTCCTGGCACAGTAACACAACAACAACTCAAGACGGTTCCTCCAAGAACAAGCCCTGAGCCTAGAACACCTGGGCTTTTTTTATACCCTCATAGTCTCCCCCACACACCACTCTGGCTCTTCCTTCTCTGTCTTCTCCTCCTGCCTCCCCTCTCCATGTCCATCCACCTCGCTGGCATCACCTGTTTTCATCTCCTTTGTTATCAGAATGCTGACAAAGCCGGCAGTTCACGGCCTCATCTTGTGCTCCCACCCAGAGCCCAGTTTGTATTTCAACTTGCAGGCTGAGCCACCTGGATATCAAGTATTCCTCAATACATTAAACTTGAAACATGTTATGGGTATCACTAAACATTAAGGCACTTCATAGTAAAATTCTTACTGGGATAAAGGAAAAAAAATCAGCCACCAAATTAATAATATATTCTGTGGAAGTTGGAAAGAAAAACCTTCAAGATTACTTTCCAGAGGCAAGATCTAAAGTATGGAGCAAATACATTTCACTGTGTACACACAGCACCTGCTCCTGACCACCCAGATACAAAACCTATGGAACTGTGCTTTGATTCCCACCCATCTGCAAGGTCTCTCTCCAGCAGAAACCAGACAGCCGTAGAGGAGAGAGGGAAAACAGCAGTAAGCCTTAGGTCTTCCTCAGTATAAGGAAATGACTTGGGCACCCAGGAAGTACACCTGCTCTCTCATAGTGCTCACAAAACTAACAAGGAACCCATTCAGACACCAGTGGGGATGCAGACAAAAGGATCAGAGAGTTCCAAACACAGAACTTCTAAGTATAATCATCCTGTAGGGGAAGAAAAAAAAAAGGACAAACCATGATATGAGTCACATAATTCACAAGTTATTATTTCTGTATGTATGGACAAAACTGGTTTCCTTTGAAACTGTTTATGATGTTGTTCTTTGTTAAAAGCCATCTAGAGCAATTCCATTGATTCTATGTATGGAGCTTGTTTAAGGATACCAAAATGGCATTCTTACATTATCACTTCTAGAACATGCAGTATACCCTGTATTTCAGCTTGTCTCCTACTTAGGTTTCCAATAACTGTTGTTTTCCTGGCTCTGAGCTTCTGTGAGGCATTTCCAGACTCTAGCAAGCCTGCAGAAAGAACAATGAGAAAGTAATGCACTTGCTGATAGATAGAGCTGTCATTAGTGGGCTTATTTGCTAACCATGGGGGTTCAAATAAATACAGCATGGCAAACAGCTGGCTGAAGTTCAACAACCTTGTAGAGACTTTTCCAAGCATACACAAAAGGACATTTCACAGTTACGGTCCTACTCTGAAGCAAACAAAGGTTTTCTATGCACTGTCAGTTGATGAGAAAACTGAAAATAAAAAAGTTTAAAATACAACTATAATTCATGGTTTAACTGTTTCAATTCCATAACTGAAACCTTCTAATCAAATATATACCTTATAAAATCCTTTAAGACATTTATTTTCCAATTATGACCTCTTTGACCAACACTCAAAGAAAGCACAAACATTAATTTTACGGAAATGTACCTTTTCCCAAAGGTGCACATAGGATCCACTGCTCACTGACTGCAATGTAGGGCTTTCTGAAAAAGATGCCATCTTCTTAAGTAGAGAGAATCCTAGAAATTCAGCTATTGTTAACCAGTTTTCTGTGTAAATTCTGAAAAAGTTGTTGCACTCTGGATTAAGCTATAAACGGTTAAAGCTCTATGACCAGAGCGGTTACATTTTTATTTAAGAGTTTTTAAAGGCCTTTTGGTTCATTATAACCTCTAATTAGCATCCAGAGAAAGAGTCATATGCTCTTCTCTGAGAGAAATTCTTTTTAATTTAGTGAGAAAAATAGGATATTTGGCAAAAGGTTTTTACAGGAGTAAAATACAACCAAGAAAAAAAGTATATCGCTAAAACATTCAGCACAAAGACCCATTCCACAGAAAACACCCACTAAACAATCCATTCAACAGCTTTAGTAAAATGCAGTTCATTGGTTTTAAGTTACCTACAAGAGAAGGAAAAGAGTAAAAGAAAACAGATTAGAAAGAATAAATAAAGAAAGACAGAAAGAAAGGAGAGAGAGAAAGGAGTGGAGAATAGGTTCTGACAAGATTCAATGATTCACGTGGTACCAGCTGGAGAGGGAGAAGAGAGAAGGAGGAGAAGAGGAAAGAAATTGTTACCAACTCACATGGTTCAGGCTGCAGGAGAGACCAGAGGGAGGGAGGGAGAGACCATATGAAGTATTTATAGAGTTCAGTTTTTCCCTCCCAGGCAGGATATCCAGTCAGTGCCTTCCAGGCTAGAGTGAGTTTTGCTGTGGCCAGTCACAGGCTGCAGGCGTGTAGTGTGGACAGGCTACCAGTCAGGTCTGCCTTGACTGACAGCCCAACTGAAGGGCCTTCAGTGATGCCCTGTGCTCTGCATGGGCTGCAGGCCTTGCCTTCCAGCTTTGCCTTGTACCCTCAGCACAGGCCTTATGCGCAGGCCTTATCAGGGATCTGCAGGTCCAGGCCCAGCCCTTCCCCACATGCACACACACACTCACAGTGAGTTGGTTCTGACCCATATCAATAATTCAGTGAGATTCGGATCCAGGATCTCACAACAGTGATTCAGTAAAGGCACACGAAATCCACATGCCTAACACCTTTTCCATTTTATCAAGTGAAAGTAGCGGATTTTATTAAAGTCAACTAGAGAAATTTTATTAAAACTCCTCCTATTGCCTTAACTACAGAATCCTTAGCCATCTCTATTTCTCCTCAGAATCCTCCTCTCTCCTTAAAGGCTTGCCTTCTGTAATTCTAATTGTCATATACCAAGCTCTAAAGAACAGTTTATTTTGGCCTTGTGTGTGACTCAACATCTTTTATCAGAAAAAGAGATTACTATCCAAGGTGCAGTTTGCAGAACTGAAACTGATCTAAAGGTGAACTTCCAGTTTCTCTGGTAAGAAACAAAGTTTCCTCCAGCTTTGCTAATTGCAGTTAGTTATTAATGCCTAATCAACATCAGCAGTATTACATACCAATCAAATTAACAAAATTTGCTTGCTGGCTGATAAAAATTTTATCAATTTATCAATGTTTATCTAAACATTGTCAAAGAACAATTGGAATATTACTTGAGCAATCAAGCCTGCTGTTAAATGATCTATTCTGGAACAGCATTTGGTACATACACTTAAAAAACTTCCTATCAAGCCATTCAGGCCTTCATCTGAATGCCTTTCCGACTCATTTGCTTTAGAAAATATTGACTTTTGGAACTTCAAATATTTTATTATCATGCCAGTTCCCCAAATAGTGGAGTTACTGACTTTGGCTTTATCACGAACTTTTGTTTATGGATGATTCAATCCCGGATCTGCGGTTTGCTTTGCCTGCAGGTGACTCTGCGGGACAACGCCCTCCAGAAGGCAACAGGGAAGCCGAGAACGGCGAAATGAATCGAATCTCTCCCGTGTCCTCCTTCTCCCTCGTGCAGCTCCCTGTTCACCAACGCCCGTGCACGGAATGCTCCGAAGCGCAAACCTACAGACTTCGGCATCTTTGGGCACCACGCGCCAGCGACACCGTGTAGAGACCTCGCTGGTGACCTTTTATAAGGCTGGTAACAGGCTTCTCCAGCGACAGCAGCCGCAGGTATGACACCAGGGAGGCCGCTATGTCCTGGGCCGGCACAGGGAGCGGAGCTGCCGCCAACGGCCGGCAACAGGCAAGGAACGGGAGCGAGAGCCGCCGCGCGGTCCTTCCCCGGTGGAAGCGCCGCGGGAGGAATCCTTTCACGGCAAAGCTGTTCCCTGGCAGCATTTCAACAGGTATTTTCCAATCAGATGCCAGCTGTCCGTCGTCTCACCTAGAGAGCATTCCTAAACAGAGGAAAAAAATTACCAAACAAAACACCAAAACACCAAACCACACACCAAAAGTCCCACGGCGTGGCACCACCCCCCGCCACATCCGCGACAGCGGTACCGACGCGTCCCGCACGGCTGCTCACCCCTCCCTCCTTCCTTTCTTTCTTTCCTACTCCCTCCTCAGGCAGGTGCAGTCTGATCCCGGGCGCAGGTGCAGTCTAATCCCGGGCTCAGCCGCCGCCCCGCCCCGGCTCCCTTTCCCTCTGCATTCTGCTGCAGCTCCCAGGGCACCGGAGCTCCCGCAGCCTTTTCTTCCCCTCCCAAGCCCCGCACAAGCTCGCGGGATCTCCTCACAGCCCATTCCAGGGCCTGGCGTAAGTTCGACCCTGATTTCCTGGCGGGGAGGGCCGACCTCCCTCCACCGCCCAGCGGGGAACGCTCTCCCCTCCCGCACCGCCCCTCGGGCCTGACGCGAGGGGCGGGCCCGGGGCGGGTCCGGGAGGCCCCGGGCGGCCCCGCCGTGCTGTGCCCGGCACGGGCGGCTGTGCCGGCGGCTTGGGGCGCTCCCGTCCGCTGTTCCAGCGGGGCGGCTCGCGCGGGAGGCGGCGCCATGGGGCTGCACGGCGTCAAGGCGGTGTTCTTCGACCTGGACAACACGCTGGTGGACACGGCGGCGGCCGGGCGCCGTGCCATCGAGGAGGTACTGCCCCTGTCCCCTTCCCGGCGCTAGGTCCGCGGCCACCGGCCTTCCCGGCCCGGCTCTTCCCGGCCCGGCGGCCGCGGGGCCGCGAGTGTCGCGCTCCCCTCCCCTGCCCACATGCAGCTGGGGGCCGCTCCCGGGAGCGCCCTGACGCGCGGCCCCGTGTCCCTTGCAGGTGATCAGCGCCCTGCAGTCCAAGCACCACTACGGCGAGGGAGAGGCGCGCGCCATCTGCGACAAGGTCCAGGCCAAGCTTCTCAAGGAGTGCCACGATCCCGCCAAGATGTGCATCACCGACCTGCGGATCTCGCACTGGGAGGAGGCGATCCAGGAGACCATCGGGGGGGAGGCGAACCGCGACCTGGCGGCCGAGTGCTATTACCTGTGGAAGACGACGCGGCTGCAGCACCTGACGCTGGCCGAGGACACGCGGGGGATGCTCACGGAGCTGCGGAAGAGGGTTCGCCTGCTGCTCCTCACGAACGGCGACAGGCAGACGCAGAGGGAGAAGATCGAGGCGTGCGCCTGCCAGCCCTACTTCGATGCTATCGTTGTAGGGGGAGAGCAGAAAGAAGAGAAACCGGCGCCATCCATATTTCATTACTGCTGCGATCTCCTGGGGGTGCAGCCTGCAGAGTGTGTGATGGTTGGTGACTCTCTAGATACAGATATTCAAGGAGGCCTGAATGCTGGCTTGAAAGCAACGGTCTGGTTAAACAAAGCAATGACCACCCCGGTAGATACCTCCCCAGTACCTCATTATATTATTTCTTCTGTTCTGGATCTTCCAGCAGTTTTACAGAAGATGGAGCACAACATTAATGCTAAGTTAGGAACTGACCATATGGCTAGTAGCAATGAAGCACATTGATGGTTCCAGCATACAGAGACCTGCTGAGCTGTTAGGTGACGCATGCTCTTTTAAAAAATTTGACCCCGGGAGTTTGAACTCATGTACGGAATGCTCTTTTAAACAGCAGATGCATGAATAAGAGCACAGTTGTCAGTGAAAACAGGATAGAAACACAAAATTATATTAGTTTTAAAAGATGTAAGTGCAGTTAGTTTAAAACAACTGCCTCTGCCTGGAAATTATTTTGACAGACTGTGGTAAAAGTCTATCTGTCTCTCACCTAAGTTGCCAGTCTCTTGTTTTTATAATGGAAAAGGAAATGTGAATGTTTTGAGCTTTCACATGGTTTGCTGACTTGTGAGTTTAGTAGATGCTTCAGTACCGACCTTGTGTGCAGTGTGTAAGAGAAGGTGGGAAAGAGAGTGTGGTACAATCCGGTAAATTTTCACAATTGATCTGCAATTTATCTCAGGAACTGGAGTGAATTTTGCTGTTTCTCAGACCATTAGAAAATGCTCTACTTTTGATTTTTTTCAGGTTTTAGATTTTTTTTTCAGACTTTGCAGTGACTTTTTGTTTATGGAATCAGTACCTCTTGCCATAAGTACTTAAATGTACATTAAAAATTGGCATTTTTATAGGGGACCTTTTATCAGAAGGACTTGATGGATAAGCTTTTACTTTATATTATCTTGGTGCTTATGCAGCTATGCAGTATACTTGTGATTCAGATTATGATTTTTGTTGGAATGTAATTGATAAAACAGGGATATTTTCAATGATCTTACTGTACTGTCATACTCTTCAAATGCTAATATTATTGTTCTGTCTGATTTTATTAATGAATTTTGATCAGACTTTTTGGAGAAACTGTTCTTGGTCTTGCTCAGGTGTATGACTACTCAGATTCAACTGTAGGATCAGTGCTTTTTTTGGACTGTTTTAATGGCACTGCTATATAATCCCTCCTTACTCCAGTTTCTACATGTAATTCGTGTGATTTATTCTGGAGAAAATATGAGCTAGTTGTTTATAAATGGCTTTCATGACTCTCTTCCAAGAAATTGGAAAATTATGTCATATATATTACAGTACTGTGTACAACTTTATAAGGTATGTGTGATATTTCCTCTAGATGCAGGAGATGACTCTCTAAAACAGTAACATTTCTCTTTCCCAGATCATTATATTAATTTGTTTTTTCTGTACTTCATATTCTTACTATATAACGGGAAAGTATTCTCATATTAAATGGAAATGTAAACACTTGTTGGAAAATCTGTGTTTTTTAGCCCTGTTTGCTATATATACATTGGGATAAATATCAGACTATATATGAACAATCAAATTTTGTATTTTAAAATAAATCCATGTTAAATCTTTTGAGAACAGATATATTTGGATGCTGGCAGAAGAATGTCTGGCATATGGGCAGCAATAAAAGATCAGCAAAAAATACAGAAACCTACCATGAAATGGGTGTGCAGAAGAAATCCTATATAAGAGAGGTTCTTCCTTTTAACTTGACATGAATTTAAGTTAATGCAGTTAAGTCTTTCATAGAATGACAGAGTCATCAGGATGGGATGTTACATCATGAGGGTGTTACTGGTCTGGGTTAAATTATTTGACAAGGAGTTTAAGTTGCATCAACTTATATTGCTCCTACACTGGGGGGAGGGGAAGAAAAGGAAATACTTATTAAAGCTGGAACCCCTTTCATCCAATTGTCCCTTAAAAAAGGTAAAGCAGTCCAGGTTCTTCACCTTATCTAGCCAAGACTGTTGAGACATCAGGATCAATGAAGAGCACAGAGACAGGCCCTGCTTATTCCTCTGAGGAAATGGGGGGCACATGCTGAAAATGATCCCATTACAGTGGTACAATAACAAGACTCAGTGGGACTGACTTGACACACCTTTCTTACTGAAGGAAGAGGCCTAAGTTAAAATTTTATTTTGCATTTGAGGAGCATGAAAACAGCCACTGGTTTAGGTGATGAGCAAAGCATTGCCTATAAGATTTCTTTCAACTGAGGATTGACAGAAAAATTATTGTCATTGAGCCTATGAGAGATACCATGTAAAAATAGAAATGTATCCAAAAGGTTACACGATTCCTGAAGTAATGTAGCCATACTATCTGAAACAAAAGCAACAACATTGCTTGTAACAGCATCCCAAAGGAGCTGCAGGATAACTAACTTAGTAGTTAGTAGAACTTAGGCCAGAATGAGGTTTCTGATACAGCTGATATTTAGAACAGCAAATTGAAATAATTCACAAGTCTATCTGTGGGCTTGAAAGATATATATACACCAGGTTACCGTTTTTTAATCTAAGTTGAGGCTTATACTGTCTTGCCACTGCATCATTCTGAAGTGGCACAGTGAGCCTGTTTATTGTATAAAGGGTCTCTTGTTTTAGAAGAGACTGCTCTTTGTTTTGCTGTGGCCAGCTGTTTTCTTACATTTCCGACTCTATGGAAAACCACTGTAACTGAATGCTCAGGTGACAGTGTGGTCTGTAGAGGCCACACCCAAGTATGTTTTTCCATTTCTGAGTACTGTACCAGGATGTGGCTGGTGTCCAAGTAGGTAAAGAGTGTTATGATGCTTCTATAAAACAAGAAGAAACGATAGAAGAGTTTGCTCTATCTAGGAGTCTTCTTAGAAGCAGTTACCCAATAACCTGGATTAGTTATCTGGAGTATCTCTAAATGTTTTTCTTGGATGGAGCTCTTTCAGAGAGCACAATGAAAAATAATTGTATTTAATGAAATGAAAGCATAGATGTAGTGATGGGATAATTTTCACATCAGAAGCAGGAACAGATCAGTAAAACAGTTTATTAACAGTTCCAGTTAAGTTCTGGTTTTGCTTAGTATTATGCTCTATTAGCTAAGTTGTCTAGTTTAAATTATATAGCCAAAACATGCTTAATAAAAAGAGGAAAAAGAAAGTCTACTTATATTTAAAAAAAAAAAATAAAAAATTTCCAGATAAATATTACCTCCTGAGTAATCTACAGTAACTTTGACTTTAGTGAAATGAACTGAAACAATAGTTTAATACCAACTGTATTTTAATTCTTGATTTAAAATAACCCATGTACTAGTCTAATAAAAGTATTTTATTTATAAAACATATGTTTTAATGCTCTGTATTGCTGTGAAGAAATACTTTTGAGACAAAAGGCTCAGATACACAAATACAACAAAAGGCAAGAGTTTTGTTTCTTTTTAAAAATAGCACAGAATTAGGCTTTAAAATCCATGAATTCACATTTAGATGTGGTGACTGGGTATAGTTTCCACAATTTTAAACAGAGGCTGGAATGTAATTATGTCTTTATGAAGATTCTTGGACTGATTGTGTGTGTTGAATTGCTAACTGCAGTTCTTTGCTAGTTGAACTTGACTTACCAAGCTGAATGCCAGCTCAGATAAGCCCGTGTGTCCTGATGTTGTGGCACTGGCTGCTGCAGCAGCATAAAGACAGGCTGCAAAGCAGAGAAGACAAATAGAGAAATCTCAAGTCCAGGGCACCCATTCCAGCAGGTTATGGGTGCACAAAGCTGTATCTGAGCTATTGCTACACTGACTTCTATGTGACTTAGGAGAGGGGAGAGTGGGAGGTTCCTCACCTTGTGGCTTTCTCAGCTGCAGAAAAGCAAGCTTTGCCCTGGCAGTTTTCCATTGCATAATGGAAAAAATTGTCCATCTTCTGGACCTGTGGAGACAGAAGGGGAGAGGTAAGGAAGTACTTAAAAGTACTATAGATGAGGATAGGGCATTAAACTGAGTAAAGGGGGGCTCAGTCTCTATCATGGGCTCTTGGCCGTGCCAGCCAGCTGCCTGAAGTATCACAGACCTGCACAGCACAGGATTTCTGCTCTTGTTGAGAAAGCTTTGTATATCTAAGGCGTTAAGCTGGACAGTGAAAGCCTCAGAAATGAGGGTGTTTTCTTACACACTTGAAAACTTTAACAAAAAGTTAGGGATCTTGGAAGGTGATCTGGATGTTTTATACAGGAAATAAGTACCTTTCAATAGAATACTAAGTTAATGCAAAGAGATAAGATGTTTGGATGGGGTAAAAGGTAAGGGGTTTTGTATTTCCTGAACTACAGACAATGGACAACTTGCCACACCCCCTCTAACCTGAACCAGTTCTACTTGCCTTTTCCTCTGAAGCTTTTGTGACATGACAACACCAGTAATAGGGCTTTGAACTAAATTGAAGTAGTCTGATCCATCATAGCAATTTCTTCTGTTCAGATATGTAGTGACTAGTTTTTCAGCTTTGGCTCTAAAATGTGCCAGGTTATCATGAGGCCTTTAAAGAAAATTTAAAATCCTACCTTAATTCTATACTAACAAAACTCATCATCTGGAAATCATTTGAACACGTTGAGAAGCACAACAAATAGAAAGGCAATGTATCTCTGCTGTATGTAGCTGTATACAGTTCTTTTGTGCACAGCTTGTACTATCAGCCTTGCAGTGGGATTGTCTCCATTATGACCCGCTTTCTAGATCACGCTGTGCACATACAAGAGACACAACAATGTAGAGATGATGTCAGCTGTGCCTACAGCAAAAACTGCAACTTTTTGCCTATGTTGCAAGGGACCTAGACACAGAGAATCACATCGCCTGCTCCATATAGCATATTTTGACCTTTTATTTCTTCTACTAAAAACAAGGTTGTGTGAGAGGCTTCTGTTGAAATGCCAGAAAAAAAAATGCACTTAAAAATACGAAACTAAATTATGATGCTAATGTATGAAATTTCAGTACTTTAAAAGTGCAAGCCATGTTTCTCAAGTCAACACTTCACCAAAGACTAGATAATAGCATCTCATAGGGTCTAATTTAACATAAGAAATTGTTGCCATTTACATCAGTGGACCTTCACAAGTTTAAGTAAGATTTGTATGCTCATTTCTGTAAGATCATCTGCAAGTGACTTCTACTTTCCACTTCTCCCTCAACTAATTGATCTCCCTCATCTATTTCATTGCTTGTGTTTCCATATCTTTCTGAATCACAATGGTATCTAGCATTTGGGATGAAATTTGTGGAGCACTGCAATGAAAACTGCTGGAAGACAGCCATCTTTTGTTGCAAGATCATGTTAAGTACATACATTTAGTACCAGCTTTGCAGCAGTTGTGTGCTGCGAGCGTGTATTTGTTTTAAATGGTCTTTCCTCCAAAGAAACTTACTGTCATATCACAGAGACTAGGCAAATTTGTCATTAAAAAGAAAAAAAGTAAAAATGTTTGAATTAAAAAAAAAAAAGAAAAAAGGAAAAACAAGCCTCCAAACAAAATCCTCTGTTAGTCACCTATAGATATTAAGCTTTAAAAGGCAAGTTTCAAATAACAAATCTAAGATACTTCTCTCTAAGTTTCAAAATCAGTGTTAATGATCAGTTAACGTAAGAAGTGGCTGTTGTGAGGAGAACAAAACAGTATTCATCATTTTACCAGTTTCCCAGTGTCTGTTCAGTCTGTGACTGGCCATCATATTTTATATTCAAAAATATATTCAAATTATAATTATATTCAAAATTATATTAAAAAAATACTGTCACACTGGGAAAATCCAACTTATTCATATTTTGGGAATAACATTACTATACAACGTGGAAGAAACTACATGTGTTAGCTTCAACTACATTTTAATATACATTTTATTCAAAGTATTTAATCTGTGAATACATGTATTTGTTAGGTGCGTTTTGTATTTTGCACTGGAAATCAAAGAATGATTTAGCTTGGAAAAGACTTCTGAAATTGTAGAATCCAACCCATGACTGAACACCACCATGTCAACTAGACTATGGCACTGAGTGCCACAACCAGTCTTTCCTTAAACACCTCCAGGGATGGTAACTCCTCCACATGGAACAAAATACAGGACCAGTGAGTTACAGAGGTGTATCTGAGCATTTATGACTGTGGTAATCTAAGATCTATGCTTTAGATCAGGAAATTAGGAAACTTTCATACTTTTCAGTGATTTTAGTAACTTAGAATTCTAGTAACTTAGAATAGTTATGGCTTTTTTTTCCAGGGAAACTAAGATGGCAACTGTGAAGATGAAGTGGAAAGTATTTCAACATATTATATTGTCCAGTCAAAATCCATCCTGGTGAGCATCAGATGAGCAAATTCTTATTTTGATGCCTTAGAATTTTTAGGATTTTTAGCTTTTTGTAGATTTTAATGTAGCTGTGCAGTAAACATGGATTTTTAGTATAGCTGTGTAGTTTCTCACACTTTAGAATAGTAGTTTATCGAACCTTTTCTCACACTATATATCAAATTTTCTAAATTCTTTAGACTTGTTTAGGGTTTTTTTCAAGGAAAGACTGTAGCAAACGCACCCTGTTTAAGAACATATGCACCCTAGGCCAAAAAAACAAGATATCACCAACAAGGTTGTAGCCAAGGTAACTTTGGAGGCCTGGAACCTTGGAGAAGCTCCAAGGATAACGCATGCCGGAAGGAGGAGGAGGAGGAAGATGAGGAAGAAAGAGGTCTTGAAACCTCCAACTCAATTCTGGGGAAGCACACCAGGGGGACAATTCTGGGGAGGATCTGGGAGTGGATAGTTCTTGGATTGGATGGATAGTACTATAAAATTGTAGAACCCCTGGACACAGGTGTGTGCCTTTGTACTCCTAGCACCAGAAGGCCTTCGTCAAAGACCTGTTCTAAATTTTATCTATACTAATATTGCCTGGTGAGTTTTTCCTCCTGGATTTTAGACATCAATTTGCTTGTGCTGTTGCTGAGTCTGCTTGATGGTAGTGCATTCAGGCAGATGTGGGAAGACCATTTTCCTGAGGCAATAACCAGTGTAACAGAAAGGTCCAACTGGAATTGAAACCATTATGTGTCAAAATATCTGTTTTATTAGTTCTTCTGCTATATGAGTATTAAGAGTCTCAGTAGACTCTTCTTTTTTATTCTTTTCATGAATTAGGCCAATGAGTATCCTCAAAGTTACTGTCCTGTTTTCCTCTGCGCAGTAATGTGTTGCACATCTGTCTGTTTGATAGGCTTAACAGCTTTCATTTGTGCTGCTGGTGTGGTGGTCTTTACTGTTAATGATGTGGCCTGTTAAATCTCACTGGGGTTAGGATTTATCAGGAAGTCTACAGTGGATGGACTGACAGCCTTTGTTTTCCACACTGTTGATGCCTTCCATTGTGTTTTGTTTCAGACATTTAAATGAGAAGGGTCCTGAACGTTCTAAGTCCTTTTTTCCTTTCAGGAAGAAAATGCATAAACGACACAAACAGCTTGTTTATTCTCCTTTCAGTAAATGTAACTGGTTAAAAATACTTTTCTGCTTCCATCCCTCTCATCTGAAAGAACTTCAAAAGGTGCTTAACAACTTGATGCCTAAACTAATTTGATATATTTGTTGTCTTTATCCTGTTACTTTGTGAAATGTTATTATGTCTGTTTTAAAAAATGCTACTGCTGCAGCCAGAGGTTCATCTTACTATTGTATTATTATAGTTTTACACTGTATTTATATGCTCTATCTCAAAATGAAAACAAGCCCCTACTTTACAGGTATTTTACTTTGAGATAAATCTACCTAGTTAACAATTTCCATTTGTTTTATTTTGAATACTGTGCCCCCTGTTTAACAATACTCTGTCCATCCAAACGACTTTTCATTTGGTTTTCTCTTTTCTGTAGAGCAGCAGTATTTGTGTATATTTGCAGGGTAAGTAGTATGCAAGAGATGCTGCAAATTTGCTGATGATTAAGGGACTGGAGCACCTCTTTTATGAGGAAGGGCTGAAGCAGCTGTGCCTGTTGAGCCGCCAGGAGAGGTGTCTGAGAGGAGATCACATCAATGTCTATAAGTATCTGAAGGGAGGTGCCAAGAGGATGGATCCAGGCTCTGCTTAGTGGTGCCAATAATAGGACAAGGCACAAACTGATGCACAGGAAGTTCCTCCTGAACATGAGGAAGAACTTCTTTCTTGTGCAGGTGACCAAGCACTGGAACAGATCACTCAGAGATGTTGTGGAGTCTCCCTCACTGGCAAAACTCTAGACACAATCCCGAATAACATGCTCTAGGGACCCTGCTTGAGCAGGGAGGATGGACCAGATGACCTCACCAGTGATCCTTTTCAACCTGACCCATTCTGTGCATTTAGTGCCACAGTACAACTGTTCAGGTATCAGCAGGTTCATGCTAGCTTAAAATATTCTAAGGATATTAAAAAAATAAGCCTCACTGTTTTTCTATTTCTATTTTCTACTAAGAAAGATCAATGCTGTATTTGGGGTTGTATGTACTTGCTCTGTAACAGGGTTTGCTTAAGAAAATGGCTTTTTTTTCCTCTATTGATGAGTGCTAAAGTGATATCCTTAAGGAGTCAGTGCTGCTAATAAGCTATCCTTCACACATTAAAAGATGGAAATGTATTTCAGGATAATTTTTTTGATGGCTAATTTAGGAGTGAAGAAAGAAAATTAAACAGTAGGACCAATTCTTGATTACAAGGAGTCAGTGTCTGGAGTAGGGTTGAAAAGAAACTCCTATCACTTGGGTATTTGAATGTACAACCACTTGGTTATACTCAGAGTAACACATCTAATTTTCTTAAAATATTTTCTTTTTTTTATATAATATAAATTTTAAAAGAAATCAGTAACAAGAATAATGCAATTAGTGGTCTACTGGAGACTTCTTTCTCATTTTCAGTGTTTCCTCAGCAGGTGGCATTAGAGGTTTGCTACATGTATTTATAAACATAGTTTTTGGCCGTTGATTTGTTGTTGTTAGTAGTTGTTTGTTTCCATGCTCCTTTTTTTTCCTCCTGCACTATTTTAAAAATAAAGCATACTTGTTAAGCATAAATTAAATCCAAACAGTCTTCTTTTCACTTCACACTGCCCTCCAGACATCATAAATTATTATGAGATCCCATTTTACTAGGCATTGTAAACATAAATGGCAAAATAGCCTTGCTTAGAAGAGGTTTTGATCTAGGTGGATAATTATTATCTTTATTTGAAGTATGAGGATCTGTGATGTATTTTGCAAACTGTTCAACAGACAGTTGAAAATGAGCATCATGAAGAGGATCTGCAACAAGTTTGCTATAACATCATGGTGCCAAACAAAATCCAGCTTTCTAAGTACTGGTGCACTGTGCTTGAGCTGAATTTGATTTATATTGCAAAGGCATTTGATTTATTTAAAGAAAAAGGAAGTTTTTTCCTGCATCTGATGCTGCAGTGGCATCTTTATGATTTCAAAATTCTCATGATGAGCTTCTCTTCCTATAATTAAACAACACAGCAGAACTTTATTTCTATGACCTCATGTAAAGGATTACTTAAGCTGTTATCTGCTACTATATCGTATTTTTTCTCACTCTGTAGAGTTCTTGGCTGCACCCCCAGATCAGCAATTCAGGCCATGGTTCTACATTCAACACCACTGTTCCTGTTTGGGCACCTGAAGAGGTGGGCTAACTTTCATTCACATGCCCAGTGATACTGTGTTTAGTATCTGCCCCTGGCTACTGACTCGGATTTTGGCACACAGTCACGCTTCAGGTTCCCTCCTGAGGAAGCCTTGAACATAGGCAGGAATTTCTGCTGCATGTTTCTTCCAGGCTCAGCAGGTGGCAGTTTGGGATCAGTTTTTTAGCAGATCCAGCTCACTGTCTCTAGCACCCCAGTCCAACTGTCCCATCACAGGCTCTCCCACCCCAGTCACCACACTGACCCCAAGAGCACAGAAAAACTGACCAACACCTGCAGCGGGCTTCTGTGTTTCAGAAACTTTTACCATAAGGTGTAGTGCACCTTACACAGTGTACACTTGGCACTCATCTGATGCTGTGTGTAGACAGGACAGCAGCTCAACATGCTGGTGAACCACTTGCAGCTCCAGGGCTGCCAGATTACCAGCAGCATAGCTGGACCTGCTGCTACTGCTTCAGTCGACCAGAGCAAAAAAATGTTTAAAAATCCCTAGGTTTTATCCTGACAGAATTTGTAAGATGACAAAGAGAACATGCTGGACAGTAAAGAGTGTTCCCACTGTGAGGCATAGAAATACTGCTGTCTTCATCTTAGCAGAGACAGAACAAGACTCAGCAAACCAAAGTGACTGGCTAATAGTCACACAGCAAGCTCGGGGTTGAGACAGGGCTCACAGCCAGATATATTTGGCTCTGATTAGTGACCATCATCATTGAACATGAGACAAAGCCTCCCCTGAAGCTCTCCAAGGCTAACAGCAGCCTGGGGGCAGGGTCTGTCCATATAATGCAAATAAACAGTGAAGTATTGGCGTGGTTCAAAACCTTCCCTTGCAGTCAGCAACTCTTCTCATCTGAGGGCACGGCTGTGCAGGAGAAGTGTTGCCACAGGGAAGCACCTCCACCAAGGAACTATGAATTGGAGTACACACACTCAAACCCCCACATTTCTGCTGCATGTCTTCTCCTAAAAGCACCTGGATCATTTTGGGGCTTTCTCAATAGACTTAGTGTTAGAGGAGGTATTTTTCAATGTGAATTAATATTATCAGATGTTTGCACAGAGAAAATGCCCTTACACTATCCCAGAGACCTTTCCTTGGTGCTTAGAAGGCAGGATGCTACCTTGTTTAAGTGACTGCCTGTTTGACACACACACCAACTGTGGGGAGTACAGTGATCTTAAAGGATCTTTGTGCCTTACTTATGTCAGAATGACACAAAATACCAAACTGTTGATGCTAGAAGTCTGGAAGAGTTAATACAAATGGTCATTGCAGCTTTGACCACTGGGATTGTAAAAGGCTATTTCACAAGACTAATAAGTAATTATGTGCCTTGTGCTGTATTTGCTACTCTTGTTTTCTTTTTCTCTCTTTCACTGGAGTGGAGAGAGAACTTTGTTAAGAGCAAAGCATGACTAAGATAAGCAGTGGAAAAGTCTGACCTGCTGTGTGTGAAATTGCTACTGTCATATGTCCTTGACAAATATTTTAGCTAATTTTAGCTAATTACCTCACTGTAATGGTAAAAACCAGGGTGATGTCCTCTCCCACAGATCAAAGTCAGTGGGAATTCCCTTTGAGCAAAAGTAGCAGCTGTTAACTGCAAGAGGCTGAGGGATCATGTTTACCTGGAATTTCCCAAGACAAAACCCATAGCTGGTGGCAGGTATTTGTCAGCATTTAGCATTCTGGCACGCAGAAGAACCCAGTATGTAGAGTAGTAAGCACCTTAGTCTGAGCACTGCTGAGAAGAAAGTGGAGAAATTCTGAGCAATGGCACCTCAGGATCTCTGCAGGTGAGCCCAAGGCAAGTGGGAGTTATATCAACATCAGGCAAGAGGGACATCCTACATGTTAAATGCAGAATTAATTCCCACAGCATGTTGTGATTGCCAAAGTATAAATGTTTTCTGGAAGATTAAACCAATTTGTGGAGGACATATCCAAAACAAAACACTGAACAGAATTATCTGGATACAGCTTATGCCTCTGGAAATTTCTGCCACACCTATGGCCAGCAGATAAAACTGCTTACTGGGGAAAGGAACAGCCTTACTTCCTATCCTCCTCCTACTCAATCATCTACAACATGCCACCTCTGCAGACAGCACACTGGAGTGACTCACTGAGTTGGCCTCAGGCAAATGTTCTAGTACAAAATCTTCTGACAAAATCTCAAGAAAATATCCCTACAATTAAGATAAAATTTATATATTTTGCATATAGCTTGCATTTTTCATTTAGAATAGATTACGATATGAGCTTCTTACACTTTGCAAACAAGTGCCAAAAACCAGAAAACCAATCAAAATGTACAGGTATTTCAGATACAATCACTGGGCCCATGGCACCCATCACCTTCATTACCTTTCACTTTCCCACTGACACCTGGAATGTTTTCAAATACGCTTTTGGGACCTATCTAGTTCACCCAGCACATGAAATCTCCATAATAGTTATTTAAAATATCCCATGTAACTATGTGACCCAAAGAAAATACCTGAGATATGTCATATGAAAAGAGACAAAAATACCTGAGATATGTCATATGAAAAGAGACATCTAACCCCTACCTTACTACAAACGCAGCCTAATCGAGAACAAAATGTATCTTCTCTGTGTGAAGATGCTTCCTTCAGCTGGTACATTTGAGTTACAAATATCATCACTGCTTTCCTTATATTCTTTTAAGCGATGTTTGTCCTGTTTAGTATGTTTCCAGGGATGGGTCATCTACCATGATGGGCAACCTGGGCAACCTGGGCAACCTGTTCCAGTGTTTCTTCACCATCATCGCAAGAAAAGTCTTCCTATATCTAGTGTAAATCTACCCTCTTCTAATTTAAAGCCATTACCCATTGTCCTATTGCGACCGACCCTGCAAAGAGGTTTGTCTCTCTCTTTCTTGCAGGCCACCTTTAGGTACTGAAAGGCTGCAATAAGGTCTCCCTGGAGCTTTCCCTTCTCCAGGTCGAACAACCCCAACTCTCTCAGCCTGTCTTCACAACAGAGATGTTCCAGCCCTCTGATCATTTTTGTGGTCCTTCTCCAGAGTAGCTCCAACAGTTCAATGTCCTTCCTGTGCTGGGAACCCCAGAGCTGGATGCAGCACTAGAGGTGGAGTCTCAAAAGAGTGGAGTAGGGGGGTAGAATCATCTCCCTCGACCTGCTGGCCACACTGTTTTGATACAGCCCAGGACACGATTTGCTTTCTGAGCTGCAAGTGTACATTGCCAGCTCATGTGCATCTTTGCATCCACCAGCACTCTCAAGTCCCTCTCGGCAGGGCTGCTCTTGATCTGTTCATCCCCCAGTCTGTATTGATACCAGGGGTTGTTCTGACCCAGGTGCAGGATCTTGCACTTGACCTTACTAAATGGACCCACTTTTCAAGCTTGTCCATATTCCTCTGAATGGCATCCCATCCTTCAGGAGTGTCACCTGTACCACTGAGCTTGGTGTCTCTGCAAATTTGCTGAGGGTGCATTCAATTCCACTGTCTGTCACTGATGAAAATATTAAACAATGTTGGCCCCAATGTGGACCCCTGAGAACACCACTTGTCACTGATCTCCATCAGGACACTGAGCTACTGACCACTACTTTGTAGATGCAACCATCCAACAAATTCCTCATCCACTGACCATCAAATCAGTCCACCCATCAAATCCATTCCTCTCTAGTTTAGAGAGAAACATATTGTGGTGGACCATGTCAAAGTCCAGATGGTACATAGTACAGAGTAAACAAGGTACTGCTGATAATCGGAGCCAGAAATAAGATTTTTAAAAAATGTTACTTTGAAATAATATATTTCTATAAGTAGACACTAACAATTTACCTCTGTAAATGTGACATTACTGGATTTAACAGCTTTTGATGTGATCTTTTTCCTGAGAAGAAGTTCTGAGTAAGTTATGCACTGCACAACTTTCAATCTAAAATCAGCCATCAAAAAGTGAGAGGAGTGCCCATCAGCCTACTAAGATTTCAAATGTGCAAGTGCCGTCAGTCTGCTCTCAGATTTATAGTTAGGTTTGTACCTTAGTACCCTGTTTAAGCAGAGCCCAAGGGACTCACCTATGTGATAAGCATAAGCACACACAACTTTCAGAATGGGTCAGCTTGGAAGGGACCACAGTGGGTCATCTGGTCCAACCTCCCTGCTCAAGGAGGGTCATCCTAGAGCACATGGCACAGGATTGTATGCAGATGGTTCTTGAATATCTCCAGTGAGGGAGACTCCACAACCTCTCTGGACAATCTGTGCCTGTGCTCAGTCACCTGCACAGTAAAGAAGTTCTTCCCCATGTTCAGGAGGAATTTCCTGTGCATCAGTTTCTGCCCATTGCATCTTGTCCTATTGCTCAGCACTGCCAAGAACAACCTGACTCCATTCGCTTGATACCCTCCTTTCAGATACTTATAGACATTGATGAGGTCCTCTCTCAGTTGTCTCTTCTGGTGGCTCAAAAGGCACAGCTGCTTCAGCCCTTCCTCATAAAAGTGGTGCTCCAGTCCCTTAATCATCTTTGTAATCCTGCATTGGACCTGCTCCAGGAGCTCCATGTCTCTCTTACACTGAGGAGTTCAGAACTGGACACAGCACTCCAGATATGCCTCACCAGGGCTGAGTAGAGGGGCAGGATCACCTTCCCTGACCTGCTGGCAATGCTTTTCCTAATGCACTCCAGGATACCATTGGCCTTCTTGGCCACTAACTGCAGATGGCCCTCTGACCCTGTTCATTGATACAGCTCCAGTCATTTTAATTTATTTTCTAGACATTCACATGGACCTTTTTACCCCTCTCATTCTCCTCCAGTGCCTACAAATATTTTTCCACTGAAGTTTTCCAACAAGTTCTTCCTAGATAGGCCAGGTACCTTTCCCAGGTTGTGTATTTTTTAGAACTAAATTGTATCAGACATTTTCTGTATCAATTCTTCAGAAAAAAAATGCAGACACTAACAAAAATGGCATATGTGAATTAGATCTGTCATTGTAATATCAGCTGATCACATAGCAAGCCTTCCTTTAGCTTAACAAAGGAATATTTCTACATAGTATATTAACGATAAAAAAATTGATAACAGAATTCTAATGAATAAACAGAGTAGCTATTATTTCTAACATCACATATTGGCAGATACATTTATCAGCCTGTTTGGTGTAAGACTGCATGTCAGAAGTTCTCTGGAAATATTTACACTTTCACATATATTTTATTTTTCATTACTTGTTTGCTGTAACCATCTCAAAATTAGTTTCTGCAGACCCTTGTCAAAGTTTACTAGTCCAATTTCATGTTACTTGAGACACAGTGATTCAGCAGTAATGGCTTAAAAAGCTTTTTTGCATACACAAAAATCAGTTCCTTGCCGCTGCCAAACCAAACAAACTGTGGCCTCTTTCCAGAATAAAAGAAAGGAACTCCTTATTTGAACCGAAGATGTTGTTGTAAGTTTATCTTAATGAGGTGGTTACAGTCTTCAGCACTCGTTTTTTAATTATTTGGAGGAATCCTCTTGGATGCAGTAAAATGGCATAGTAGGATATTAATCTGGGCTAGAAAAATCCAATTATCAGAAACAAGGGGGCAGTTTTTCTAAACAACATCCATTACATTCTGCAGTATCCCAGTTTTAATTAAAAGAAACAAAGCCCTGGTGTTCTGGGTACAAAGAAGGACTCCAAACTTTCCAGTCTGGTTCAGGCTCAGCTGCCAGTTCTATCTTCCCTTGGCTTTATCTATATTCAAAGTCACACCAATTTAACTCCCAAGCAGTTTTTAATCACATCTAATGAAATAGATGCTAACTGCTGCAGAAATGCACTTAATTTGATTTAAATAAGGTTTATATCAGCCTAGTTAATTGAGTTTATCACTACCTTCAACTGGTATATATAACTTTTAAAACTAAATAAAGAGTGTCTTTAGATTAAACAACTAAATTTAAATTATGCAGCATAATTTTGAAGGTAAATATTACTTATGTCAGGGAACCCCAGTTTTGAGAGAAGGTTTAGGCAGCCATAACCCCATGGAAAGACCAAAAGGAGCAAATCAGCAGCCTGGGGCTGGGGATCATCAGGACATAGGTTTGCACTGAGAGCTGCCCTTTGCACTGTGAAACCATAGCTGGACAGGAATTTAATGTGCTGTTAATACACTCAGAATGATGCCTCAGTGAGTAACAAATGAGCTGCATTGTGTACTAAAAGGACTGGATAAAATATTAAATGAAACCAGTCTGCCATGACAGCATAGCTGAAAAGACAGTTGTTTTCAGAGGCTGACAGGCATTTCTGTTGTTTATACATTAGAAATAAAAATGAAGACGTGCACATTCAAATATACCTGGCCCTAAGGAGATATGGTTCCTACCCAAAGGAACAGGAGTTGTAAACAAACAAATTGCCTAAGGCAAAATTCACTGGTTTATAAAAGAATAACAACCCCATGCAGTGCTACAGACTGGGAGCAGAGTGGCTGGAGAGCAGCCAGGCAGAAAGGGACTTGAGAGTTTGGATTGACAGGAAGCTGAACATGAGCCAGCAGTGTGCCCAGGTGGCCAAGAAGGCCAATGGCATCCTGGCCTGGATCAGGAACAGTGTGGCCAGCAGGACCAGGGAAGTGATTCTTTCCCTGTACTCAGCGCTGGTGAGGCCACACCTGGAGTGCTGTGTCCAGTTCTGGACCCCTCAGTTCAGGAAGGATATTGAGGTGCTGGAGCAGGTCCAGAGAAGAGCAACAAGGCTGGTGAAGGGACTCGAGCACAAGTCCTGTGAGGAGAGATTTAGGGAGCTGAGGTTGTTCAGCCTGGAGAAGAGGAGGCTCAGGGGAGACCTCATCACTCTCTACAACTGCCTGAAAGGAGGTTGTAGCCAGGTGGGGATTGGTCTCTTCTCCCAGGCAACTATCAGCAAGACAAGAGGGCATGGTCTTAAGCTGTGCCAGGGGAGGTTTAGGTTGGATATTAGGAAGAAATTTTTTACGGAGAGAGTAATCAAGCATTAGAGTGGGCTGCCCAGTGAGGTGGTGAATTCACCATCCCCAGAGGTTTTTAAGATAAGACTGAATGTGGCACTCAGTGCCATGGTCTAGTAACCACGGCAATAGTGGATCAAGGGTTGCACTTGATGATCTCAGAGGACCCTTCCAACCCAGCTGATTCTATGATTCTATGAATAGCTCTTAAGCGATGAACTGGTCTTAATGGTGACAGGATACCTTATTCTGATGGGTACCTTCTTCCCTAAAGCAGCAAAATAACTTCCTTATCCAAGATGCAAGCAAACCTCATGTTTTGAGATCTTAAACTATTGCTTATTCTCTCACAGCATGTTGATAATATACTATCAAACTCAGCTAAACAGATCCACCCACAAGTGCAGAGAGATCTTTTTAATAAGGATGTCTATTTAAAATTAACTTTAAGGCTGTGGGTCATGAAAACCTCATCTGTTTTTAAAGAAAATTATGATCTGATATGATTAACAATTTTTCACCCTTGTCTGTTCAATCACAAAGGAATCTCAAATGGTTTTGCCTATATTCCCCCTTTATCAGCAACTCTGCACACTGCTTTAAATAATCTATTGGCATTGCAACCAAGACACTATTTGTCATTATAAGAACCCAGCAGATAGGACAAAAATACTAAAGCAATATACTGAAAGAGCAGATAATTGCAGTGGAAGAAGTTGCACAAATGAATAGCTGAGGAGTTTCATTTGGCAAATTCAGTGTGTCCAGGGTCTGCACCAACACCATGCTGAGCAACTAGCAGTATCACCCCTCCATATCCCAGGTTACAGGTGAAGCAGCTCTTATTTTATTCTGGGGCTATGATCACCTAAGTGCCCACATTTCATATGTTTTCATTTGCTCTTGGGCTTCAGACTAGGAAAAACCATCTCCCTCTCTTGGTGACAAAAGCCCAAACATTTTTCTCTCAAGAGCAGCAACAGTGCGTATTAGTGAGCTAACTAATTAGTTAGCTAGCTAACTATATTGATTAGTAGCTTCTAAAAGACATCCTTCAGCCTCAGCTCTCAGCAGGCTGAAAAGAGCACACCTCTTTCTACGTCCCTCACCCCACACTATGAGGAGGGTGGCCCAAGTTCTTCGTCCCAAGATGAGACGTAGATGTACAGGACTCCCAGTTCTTCCACAGTAACTGAAAGCTGCATTTACCATTCCTCTTTCCCTGTAGTACTAGGCTTTGACTTGGTTAGGATATGTAAATATCACAGGCAAGATCTGAGTTGGTAGCAGCTGGAGTAGGTCCACTGAAGACAGGGAAGCTTTGCTGGTGTACATCAGCTGAGCACCTGACCAAGTTTCCATTATAGGGATGTTTCTTCAGGTTCTTTTTCTCTCTTCCCACTTCCTTCCTTCCTTCCTCTCTTTCCTCTCTTTCTTCTCTTTCCATCCTCTCTTTCCTTCCTCTCTTTCCTTTCTCCATTTCTGTCTCTTTCTTACCCCTTCTCCATTTCTCTCTTTCTGTCCTTCTCTCTCTCATTTTTTGATTTCTCTCTCTTCCTCGCTTCTTTTCTTTCCACTCTTCTCTCTTTCTTTCCACTCTTGCTCTCTTTCTTTCTCTCCACACAACCAATCATTTGAGTGTTTTCTGACTTCTGCAATGGCACTGGGGGAATTACCACTGCAAATCAGAACAGTCTACCAAGTCCACTCCCCTTTCCCGACTGCTGTCAACACCAGGTGTTGTTGAGGGCAATGAAGGAGGCGCGCTCAGCAGTTCCCACCACGCTGGAGAGTGCTCAGTTGTGAATGCAGTGAAGTGAGAGGACACAGACCCCTTGTACACAGATTACTTCAGCTCTCTGTAATACTTATTTTTATTAGGTAAGTACCTGATTTGATTTTGGATTCTATTAATACTGTCTTTTAATTCTATTCTTAGAGTTCTCTACCACACTGAGATGTATTGTAGTATTTCCTCTATATATGCACTGTGAAAGTAAAGAACAAATGAATATTTTTAAATACCTTCATGTCATTATTCTTTTAGGAAAAGATGCTGAGCTGACCTATAAACCGTACTTCACTGCATGTATATGTAGTATTTCACCTTGCATATACCTTCTCTTTCAGCCTTTTCTTCTAAGTAATATTGTTATCTCTACTTTTACTTCATGTGAAAGGTTCTTAATTCTCTTACTATTTTCATCTTTTTTTTCCAATTGTCTTATGTTCTAATAGAGATTCTCATTACTGAACTCCCTATTCCCAGCCCTCTTTCTTGATTTTTTTTCTAGTTCTATTTTTTAAAAATCTGCCAAAAAATCAGGTCTCCAAAATACCTAATTATAAGAAAGGTAATGCACAGGCTACTACACTATGGAGCAATTTAAGTAGCTCAGAGAAGTTAGTATTTTCTGAGAATGCACTTTGAAGAAGCAAAGTTTCATGGGAAGATGGAAAGAACATAATTACATTTCAGTACAATACTATGTTGCCACCTTTAGCCTCATATTTAATAGCACAAAACTGTTTAATAGTTTTTTTCCTATAAATTGTTGAAATGTTACATTGCTTTTAGATTTGAGCCATTTTTTAACATATTGTTTATAAAAAAAATGCAATCTCAAGCCTAACAGTTCAGAGAAAATATAAGAATACTGATTACATCTGGGAAACAGTTTGGTAAATTTGTTTTCTGAAGAAAACTGAAGCTGACTTTGACTAAATTATTTTTTAAAAGTAGGAGATGTCAAACCAACATATTGCATTCATTGTGAAGGCAACTGTGCTTTTTTTTTTTCCTGTCCAGAAAAAGAATTGAGAAAACACTGTCACACACTTCTAGTGTCTTTCCTCCAGTCTGGTAAGCACTTAACAACAAAACTTTGACAACAAAAGGAAAGTGAGTAGTCCCTAGACCATGAATTGCAGATGATTCAGAAGGACATGGAAAGTGGTCCTTTTCAATAAAAGCATGCTGGCAAAATGGTTTCTCTCTTTCACTCCCACCACATTTTTGTGGTGTGACAGTGGCCTTTAATAAAAAAAGAAATCCTTGAGAAGCACTGAATCCCCCAAAACACCTATTTTGACAAAGAGAGAAGTTCTCACATCAGCATTATTGCCAGAGTGCTCCTTGCTCTCCTCAGGCTCGCACGACTTTCCCAATAATAGGAAAACTCACCATGGCAATAAGGATAATGAAAGACCACCATGCCCACCTGAAGACTGAATGATCTCCTGAGAAAGGGGCTTGTGTTTGAACCTTTTCATCACTGGAAAGCAGCACGATTTTTCAATGTTTTGATGATAATGATGATGATAATGATTACTATTATTACTATTATTTCATTCACATTATACCCATGCTTAGGTCTGCTGCAGGGGTATAATGAGCTCACAGCAGGGGAGGCAGTGAAGAAGCGAGAAGGTCTCTCTGCCCATCACGGTCACCAGCACCCCAGGGCAGGCATGTCACACAACTTGCACAGTGCCTGCTCCTGACCTTGCACCCAAATTTCAGGGAAGCCCAAACCTTTCCCTCCACAAGGCCTTTTTTTAGGAGGCAGGGGTGAGGGTTCCTTAGCTGCAGGCACACCCAGACCATAAGGCTGGCTATTGCACAGGCTGTATATTTAATTTCCCATGGGAGTGTTGCTGTTTAGAGAGTATTTTACAGGCAGATATGGCAGAGTTATTGCCAAGGCTTATTTCATGTAATTGCAGTGCCTTGTTACTGATAAACATCCACTTCAGTTCGTGAAAGGTGTAGGCTATTTTATAGAGTGCCTTGTGGCTCCCACTTATTTTCTCCTGAGTTTGATCTCACTAAATATTTGAACTAGATGCCATCAGGCAGCAACAAATGCTTATTATAATATAATGAAGAAGGAAGGCCAAGCAGGAAGTGAGAAATTTCTGAAACACCGCCTTAGCCGAAACATGAACTAAACAGGAAAACTGAAACAGTAGTGTGTGCAAGGTGTATATGTATGTATCTATCTATACATATGTATATACAGACATACCCCTACATATGTGGACAGATTCCATAATTAAATATAATTTATTTTTACAACTGGCTACATCAGAGCTGGGTTTTGTTAAAGCACTTTCGTTTGTGAGGCTGCTGGTGCCTACAGTGGTCTTTTTCTTCAAGTTCTCATTCTCACAGAGGGACCATGCCACTGGGTGAAACCTAAAAATTAGGAGTAGGAGAACTCTTCCAGGGAGTCATAGCTCTTACTGCATAGCCCCTGATAGGAACAGTAGTGACTGACTATATGCTGCCATACTCGTTTATGATCATTGATGTGTGATTATACAGTTCGCAGTGTCATTGTTCAAAACCATTTGGGGATAAAATGTTCCACCTGTAATTTTGAACTCGCTTTTCCCTTCCTTACTGGCCTTATGGGGCCATGAAAATTCCAGATTTGTGAATGTGAGCTTTTCCGTGGCCATGCTCAAACACTGTGCTCATGCTCCCAAGATCACAGCAGTGGTTCAGCTGAACTGACCAAAGCTCCTAAGGATGACAAACCCTGGTCTGCCACATGTCAGATATCCTGCCTCTTCTGCTTAGCATGATGGAATTAAAAAAAGGAAGCACTGCAGGACAGTGAAAAAATAAAACCACAGTTATGGCCAACTTGCATCCTCTAGGTGATACAAGAAGGTCTTCTGTCAGAAATACTATTAGTAGAGAGAAATAAATATTGGAAGGAATGTTTTGGATTTACCAAAGTGTAATTAAAAACAGGAGGTTGGAGTACTAGCAGCAACGCTGAGCCTCCCTAGCAAATTGCCTGCCTGTGCACCCAGTGAGCTAATGAAGTAGTCCATATGTTTTAACATTGACAGTAGAAGCGGGTAATGGAACGGTAATCAGGTGAATAGAATTAAGCTGAATGGTGAGAAAAGGTTTCGTACAACAAGTCAGGATTTCAGAGGAGTATTTGGTATGTCACATGAGTCTTACTAAAAGCTGTGGGTGAACAGGTTTGAGCATATATATGGCAAGGTAGGTTAAAACTAGGTGAAAGCATGTAGACAGAATGTTTTACAGACCTAGCAGGACAGGCCCAGAGAGGCTGGAAGAGACAGGAGGAGAGTAGCCAGGAGCAGGCACTCTCCACAGCAGCATGCATGAGTGCCACTGCGCTGTGCCCTGCTTGGGTGCACACAGCCAAAACCACCAGAGAGGGAACACCATGGTGTCTGAGGGAGCCTGGCATGCCTAGGAAAGCAAGTGACTGATCCAGATCAGCTATCAGGGCAGAGGGAATGAGTCGGACCTCACTGGTGTCAGTGAGCCCAGTTGAGACTGGGGAGAGGAGGCAGTAAGGAAGCCTCTCGAGCTACAAAGTCCCCTGGAGCCCTTTCACTACATCTGATTCTCATCTGGGTATATGGGAAACTCCTTTCCTGTGCTGAGAGAATGGGAAGGTTATTTTCCACATTTGGATTTCAGACCTGGCCTGCAAGACAGAGTCCTGCCTCGGTGTCACTAACATGGAGATGTGAGAAAAATCTCTACTTCCAACAGGTTTTGCTCAATGCACAGAGGAGCTCTGCAATCCCTGGCACTGCTCTTTTGCAGGTCTTTCATGGCATGTATCTCATACCCCAACACCTCATGGAGTATCTCAAAGTGGGTGTAAAACACCTACTTAGCCAATGGCAGCTACTGCCTTTCTTCTCACACACCTTTTTATGTTCTGACAGCCCACCTGACTCCACATCTTCCAATTCTCTCCAGTTACAAAGTGGGTATCCAGATGACAGAGCCAGCTCACCTTTGTGTGTCATCCCACCAAGACCATGTTACAGACATCTGCCTCTCCAATAAAGTCTGAAGTACAGTAGGGCAAGTTTGTCATGTGGGAGCAGAGGGATGTAGGGATTAAGCAAGATGTCAAGATTAAAACCACATCAGCGCTCAGAACAGAGGTCCAGCTTTATCTAGAACTCAGGAAAAAAAAAAGAGAATTTATGATCTTTTGAAGAAGGGGCAGGCAACTCCTGAGGACTATAAGGATGTTGGGAGATTATGCAGGAAGAAGATTAGAAGGACCAAATCCAAACTAGAGTTTAATCTGGCTACTGCTGAAAAGATAATAAAAATATTTCTATAAATGCATCAGAAACAAAAGGAGGGCTAAGGAGAATCTCCATCCTTTACTGAATGAGGGGTGAAACATAGTCACAAAGGATGAGGAAAAGACTGAGGTACTTAATGTCTTCTTTGTCTCAATCTTTAATAGCAAGGATTACCCAGTTGTCCTCAGAGTACACAGCCCCTGAGTTTGAAGACAGTGATATGGAGCAGAATGAAGTCTCCATAATTTGAGGGGAAATGGTCAGTGACCTTATACACCACTTAGACATGCAAAAGTCTATGGGGCCAGATGAGATCCACCAAAGGGTACTGAGGGATCCGGCAGAACTGTTCCCCAAGCCTCTTTCCATCATTCACTAGCAGTCTTGTCTAACGAGGGGTGTCCCAGCTGACTGGAGGTTAGAAAATGTGATGCCCATTTACAAGAAGGAGGATCTGGGGAACTACAGATCTGTCTGTCAGCCTGACCTCAGTGCCTGGGAAGGTTATGAAGCAGAACATCTTGAGTGCACGTACAGAGGATCAGGCCCAACCAGCATGGATTTACAAAAGGCAGGTCCTGCTTGACCAACTTTATCTTCTATGACAGGGTGACCCATTAGTGGATGAGGGAAAGGCTGTAAATGTGTTTACCTGGACTTTAGTAAAGTGTTTGACACCGTCTCCCACAGCATTCTCCTTTGGGCAGGTGCACTGTTTTCTGGGTAAAAATCTGGCTGGATGGCCAGGTCCAGAGAAGGGGGGTGAATGGAGTTACATTCAGCTGGAAGCCAGTCACAGTGATATTCCCCAGGGATCAGTATTGGGGCCAGTCCTGTTATCAACAACCTGGCCAAGGCAATAGAGGGCATTCTCGGTCAGTTTCTAGACAACACCAGTTTTTGGCTGTGGTAGATGCCACCTCAGGGTCCAGGGTGCAGTTAAAGATGGTTACCTTTCCTTTTATCCTGAGGAAGCAGAGGCACAAAGGGCACTGGGAGGAGTTGGGGCTCCTCTCAAGCAGCACTGGGGAGCAAACAAACCTACAGCCAGCAGACACCTACATAGGTGTTTCACTCTGGCAGCTCGTGCACCCCTTTCCTGAAAGTCAGAAGCAGATGTACTGGCCTCACCCTTTTCCTGGCTTGCTGGCAAGTCTTGAACTGGCTATGCCCTGGCAAATCCATTACTCACAGTCAGCAGAAAGTGTTCAACTACATAAACAAGATGCCCTGCTCTCTGAATCATTAGCACCACCATCTTGAGGAGTTGAGTAAGTCATTAGTTTCTTCTAGAAATATCATTTTCCCTTGGTAGCTTTCCAGGGTAATGTTGCCCAAGCCTTCCTGGATGGTACAGGTAATACCCTTTCTCTTTTATCTTCATTTTAAGTTCCCAGGACAAGCTGTGAGACAGAGATGGCTCCCTGGGTGTGATACCACTGTCAGCAGGACCAAAACTTGCTCAGACTCTATTTCTTCCCTCAAAGCCTACCTCTAATGCTCAGAAAAAAGCTGTTGTCCAATTTACAGCATTTTTTTTCATCCCTAAACAGCTGGAACATCAAGTCCTTCTGCAGAACTCACACCATTACAAACTGGTGACACATAAATAAATAACAGTGCCAGCTTACGGCAGACAGGCACCTTGAGCCGAAAACCATTTTCCTTCAAAAGCATTTGTCCTCTTCACTGATTGGTCAAAACACATAATGCTGTGTTAAGATGGCACATTCTTAGTGATCTTAAAACACTGACTATTTTTTTAATGGTTGTCCCCAGACAATTGCTCAGTTTGTCTTGGCCCTAGATAAGATAGGCACAGTGGGAGAACTTAATTCACTTTCTTTTTACCCGTTTGATCAGTATTTGACAATTTGACTTCATAAATCTTTTTCCTTCTCTCACCACAATCCTCCTCTTCTCCAGTTCTTCCCATTAACACCCTCTTGTAAAAGCTCAGGGCTGACCTTGCCTTTTGAAACCAAAGGCAGGACTCTCATGATCAAGCATTCACCAATAGATGAGAAAAGAAACATTGAATGTCATAGTTCAAACACTCCTTCTAAGGAAATATTGCTGTTTCCCAACTAAAAGATACCACAGTCACATGTGGGTCAAACCTGGCTTCCACTACAGTCTATGGGAATTAATTTTCCCAAACATCTTCATTGATTCTGTTTCTGTAATAAGTAAATTTAATTTTGTTTTCATGGATATGAGTATTTACCTCAAGTAAAGTAAAAATTACCCTTGCAAGAGGTTGTAAAATAAACTTATGCAGTATAAAAAGATGGAAATACATGCATTCCTAGCATGAACTACACTTTCTTTGCATGAAATTTATCTCAAATAACAGCCCAAACCTGCCATTAGTGTTTGTTACATAGATGACATTTAAAAGAGTGTGCATTAATGGGAAAGTTACAGTCACATTAAAGCATAATACTTACAGTCACATTCACTTTCTCACCAAAAGAACCTAAAGCATGTTTTAAACAGACATATCACTGTTTCCTCATATCACATATTTAATTAGAACAGAAAAATTAAATTACTTCCTTTGCCTGTATGGCATAAAACCCCTGTATAATTACAGAAGAGAAGGCTATCCTGCAGGCCATTTTGTGGCATTATAACTGTGCTGATTCACCTGATCTTGAGCCAAGCTCCACTTTAATCTTCTAAGTCTTGTTTTAGTTTGAGGAACAGCCAAACACACCCAGTTGGGCAGTAGCAATTTGGTTTCCCACTATTCAGTAAAACAGGCAAATAAAGATTAAGTTACTTTTCTGACATGGGTTTGGGGTTTTTTGACAGTAACCTATTGTAAAGCAGAAGATCCATGAGGATTTAATGAAAAAAGAGAAAAGGGGAGAGAGAAAGAAGACTGATAGGCAATTTCTAATATGCATTTTATTAATTGACAGGCACAGAAATTTTCTTTGGGTCAGGAAACACCATTACTTTACTTGCCACAGAGTGTCTCTGCTGCCCTCATACAAAGTGATCCTGATGTACAGTAGTACAAATAATAATGGTAGCAGGAATAGGGACAATGATGATGACTGTGATGATGATGATAACTTTTAACTGTGATTTCAAACAGTGTCCCAACAAGTACCAAGCAACAGACTTGATCCTGGTATAAAATGTCCATCACAAATCCAGACAGAAGAGCTGCAGAGACTAGGTCATGGTACAGCCAGCTTTCTAGAAAAACATGAGCTGTGGACTCTTGTTCAGCAGCTGAGATCTTTGGTTTCCATTTGTGCTTGAGCAATGGTGTGTCCCTGGCAGAAACACCCAGCTTTGGTGTGGGGACTCCAAGTGCTGGAGACTTTCTCAACTCCTGCCATTTCAGCAGCTAATTGTGCCCAGTGCTAAACTTGGCTGGCCCCAGCCCAGAGGCAGACACTGATGGCAGAGGGAGCTGTTGTGACCCTGCCCTCCTGTCCCATTCCACACCACCAGGGCTGGAGTGCTCAGTGTCCCGTGGCCCCAAAGGTGTCCCCTTGGACACAGGCACCCTTGACATGCACAGTCTCCAGTACAAGCCTTCCAAGCACCCACAGAAGTGACACAGACCCCTTGGTCCTAGCTTTCCCACTACTTGGTTGCTCCTATCACACTGAAGGAACCACAGTGGGCTTTTTTTCACTGTGGCCTTCCATAGCTGTTAATTCCTATTCCTCTAATTTTTGTGCCATCTGCAATTGTGTCCTCAGTCAGCCAGGAGCTTTTGTTTCCTCTGTATCACTGGTGAATTCCAGCCAGGCTTTTCATATGACTCATTCCTCATGAAACGCATTTTACCAAAATCCCTTTTGGACTGGAAATTCCCCACTAACACTTCATGATCCCTTTAGGTCACTTAATGCAATAGATGACTTCTTGACTACTGTCGTTTAGGCAGTGACTGCAACAGATACAGAGTCAATCCTCCAGGGCCTAAGTCTACCTCTAATTTCTTAAGAGCAGACTAGCTTTACCCAAATTTTTTTTTCTTTTTTAATCAGAAACTCAATCTTGGAATGCACTGTTTATTTGAAAGTTTTCTTCATTGGAAGACAGTGTACACATACGGGCAATGGGTTTGGCAGGTTCCCATTGTACTTGGGTGAACCAGCCTCATGGATGTCCTTGCTGTGTGTCCTACAGAGAAGTTTTGGGTGGCCTGGGGAAGGTTAGCCCCAACAGGGCAGAGTAGACAGGCCCAGGTGCTTCAGAGTGAAGCTACACCAGCCTTTGCAGGGAGTTTTTTTATCTATTTTCTATAACACACCCAGAAACTGTCCCAAGTCTTCAAATGATCAGTCTTACGGTTTTGCTTCTTGTTTTATTGAAGTTCACATAAAAATGTTTTTTTTTTTTCCTAGTCAGACACAAGTCTCCACCCTAGTAGAAAGGCAGACAGACATTCTGCGAAACTCAAAAGGAAATCCTGGTTGAACAAAACAAATCAGAAGTATCAGAAAGAGTACTAAACAAGAAAATATTTATATTTATGGATGATATTGCTTTTGCTGCCTAAAGGAAGGGACAGAGTAGAAATTACTAGAGTTCATTAAATCTTCTTATCTGCATATTCAGGGATGAACACTGAAGAACTGCAGTCTCAGTTTATGCCAGGGGACTGGTTAGCTTCCAGTCTCACTCAGGGGACCAAGCTGAGCACTGACTTTCTAGCCAACATAGTCACTTCTACTTGCTAACCTTTTAGAGCTCCAGAGAAGAAAGTGAAATAGAACTTCCCTGGGAGATAGAGCAATTTCAGAACTGGCAAATGGTGAAGACTCCCTGTGCTTCTGCTAAGGGTTGGCTAACTGCTCAATTGTACTATAGTATGGGCATGGAGGATGAGGTGTACCAAGCATTAATACAAAGCAAACATGACAGTATTTGGTGACAGTGCCATAGCAGGCAGACAAAGGAAGGCAACAAGAAAACTTAACCAAATCAGAAATTCTCTGCAGTGCACAGATAGAGGCCACTCGATCTTGGGAGCAAGTGGACAGTGAATGGTGAATGAAAAATTTGATTGTGTAAACAACACATTTCTGCATGTTTCAGACCTGAAGACCTGCAGTCAATATCCTCATTTTCTCACGAATCACAATTTTCTCTTCAATCACCAATGACAAGAACAATTTTTTCCTCTGCCCATGACCTTACATTTGAGATATAAGTTGCCACCATTTCAGTGTTCCTAAACCTATAATGAATCAAAAGCAAACATCACAGACAGGAACACATCCTGTAATGCCTGGTTATGAAAGAGATAAAGAAACCACTTTTTTTCCAGTATCCCATGCATGTCGGAACTCAGTAATAAAATGTTTTGATCTACCAGCGTGCTATGTTGACATACTGAAACAAAAAGTGCTTCCACTCAGCCAAAACCACATATCTTGGCAATCCGCAGCCTGCAAGACAACAAAGACGTAGTCTAAAAACCTGGCAACTGTCCTGGCACGCTACACCTTAGGCTTAGCAAGTCAGTCACGCTATGCTGGCTCTGGTTTTACCATAATGCTGTAACAATGGGAAATACTGGAGTTTTGGTCCTCAGCACATTGTCTCTGCTGGCCTTCAAAAGCTGCTTCAGAAGCAAGGTAAATCCCTGATCTAGGAAGTCACGCTTCTTCCCCTAATCCTCTCCTGCTGAATGCAAGGTGTTAAATGGAGGAAAATACTTAGTGCTTACCACAACTCCCTTTCTCTCATTTGCCTGTTCACTATGGTAGTTGTTTTCTAAGACCTGAACCATTGCACCATGAACATAACACTTGTACATCTCTTTTTAAACACTAACAAATACATTAAATATCAGATAACAGATTCAGCCAGGGGTCCTGGAAGCAGATTACCAGAGGTCTACTCTTGGTGAAAAGACACTGAACTAGCATGCTTCTAGTGGTATACTAGGCTGGAGGAGAGAGAAGGAAATGGGGAACACTTTTGGCTATTAGAAGGGGCTCGGGCAACTTCCAGACAGGAGGCAGTTATCAAATATAATGTCTTGTGCACAGACTGTGATACCCAAATGAGAAAGTCATTGTGCTAATTGCATAGAAAGGGAACTAGTCAACCTCTCTCTAGGTTAGCTCTATCAATTCTAACACAATGCTGAAAGCACCAGAGCCATGTTAATCCGTGCCACTTTAGGATCTGGCCTTACTCTGCAGAATGATGGTTGTGAAAACATTAAATTAACTTTTGAGTACTTGAGAAAATATAAAGACTCTACCGTAAAACTCTTACGACACAATGAGTCTCACCTCTCTGGGTTAGAGACAGTGCTTAAACAGTGTTCTGTGCCAAAGAAATGGTGCTGCTAACACAGATAGATGCAAAAAATCAGTTGTTTCACTGGAGATGCAAAAAGAAAAGAATGTATACCTAAATCAGATAAGCAAACCTGACGCATACCAGGCTAAGTAGCAGAAATGTTCTGAAGATCAACTAGTAGGCACATGGATAAATACTAACAATAGTAATACATGGAAAAATACTATCAGCAATGAATACATCAATAGTATATTGATGAAAAGCTGTAGGGTTTATGAAAAGGAAAGTCACGTGTCACAAATCTGCTAGAGTTATCTGAAGGCAACAAACATGCAAACAAACCAGATCTCACTGATATTCTCTAAATGGGTTTTTAAAAAGCATTTGAAGCGGGTCATTCACAGAAGACTCTTGAAGAAATTAAGCTGAGATAGAAAAAGACAAAGAGACTTCTCAGATGGATAAAGGCTGTAAGAAGTTAAGGATTAACAGTGGGAATAATGTGGTGATTGTAAAGACACTTGTCTTCTTACAGCCTTTTCTCCCATACCCAAAGTATACTCACATCTTCCTCCCCTCACCTTGAAAACTAGGGTCAGTCACCAACAGTTTTCTTTATATATTTTTCCTTTTGAAAAACAAGACTCTGTTTGTAACTTGAGAAGATAGTACTGGAGGTATTTTCCCTTTCCAGTGACACTTAAGAGGGGAACACTGGCCCCACTGAAGATGGGAGACGGCAAGAGTGCCCCTTCTGTTGACAGAAGATCAAACGTTGTGCCTACCTTTGGCAAGGACTTGGCAAACAGTAAACCAGTGATCCTACACTCAGTACCAGGAAGAGTTATCAAATAAGCAACTATAAAATCAGTTTGCAATTACAAAGGAGATAACAGCAAGACTAAAAATGATCATCATAGGTATCTGAAGAACACAGTCTCTGCCTTGGTGGGTAAGTTGGAAGTGACAGATACAGATAGTTCTTGACTTAAGTAAGGTTTTTAGTAGCAGCATATGGTATGCACAAAAGCAAGTTAATGGGCATTGGTACAAATATAATGCACCCAGTTGGATGGAAATCCACTTTGAAGGAGCACATCTCAGGAATTCGCTGTCTATCTTTACATGTGCTCCTGCAAGGGCTTTTCCTGAGCAGAGTTGTAATCAATATTCTGGTGAACAGCTTAGAGGACAGAGAAGAGTGGGTTGAAAAGTGACACACAGTACTAGAAGGTTTTTGAACCATCTTGAAGAATAGGTGTAGGATTCAAATTAAACGTGAGGAATGAGAAAGAGCAAAACCCAAACAAGGATGATATTCAGTAATGACAGTGCGTGGCTCAATACTTGAGAAAGAAAAATTAAACATGCAATTAAGTGCCTAATCAAAAAGGGAGGCTGGGGTTGAGGTTGATTCTAAGTGCAGTGTGAAGTAATGCTGTTAGTTCTTCTCAGCTGTACTAATGGCAGCATCATATATATCTCACAGAAGATAATGACAGTTTCCTTCTTTTTCCTAGAAAAGACCTCAGATTCCACACGGTGTTTTGTTATAAAAGATGTGGAGAAAGCGGAGAGAGAGAGTCTGGATTACAATACATTAAAGTATTGACTATGCTTACCCTAAACACAGGCAGGTTTGGGGAGGGTGATTAGATAATAATCTTCCAATGGATTGGAAGACTGAGAGAGGATAGTGATAAACTTCTCTCCACAGTCACTCAGAGAAAATAGGAAGAAATTATATTAACTTGCAGCAAAGATTTAATTTGGATGTTGGAGAAAACCCAACCTTTTTAACTGGTGTCTTGAAATAGCAGAATAAACTCATTAAGTCTGTTGGATTTTTCCAGAAATGCATTGGACAAACCCTTTTAGGTAATGCCTAAATGCAGTTCCTCCTTTATTGGTGAAAGGGCTTGACACAGATCTTCTCTAAGAGCTCTTCCAAACACTGTCTTCTGAGTCTTCAATTTCATTTTTAAGCAGTGAATCTTTGTTTCTGAAGTTACATATGTATAAGTTCACTGGGTTTTATTCACACTGAGATTTAGTCAACTTAATACACAGTAATAGCTGGCCTACATGTTGCATGCTTCACTGACTGGTGTATGACTGTTACTGGATCTGGTGTTCTCAGCTCACCCAAATAACATGCTGACCTAATATGCATTTCCAATAATTTTTCTATCATCCACCAGTAAATGAGGAAACAAGTATGAAAGGTTATGATTCCACAGTATCTACTGTCCATGCTGTGATACTGCCCACAGGCTACAACTGAAATTCCACCAAACGAGCACAGCCCCTGTGAATCACTGTTACAAGGCATTCGGTACATTTACAGTTCCACGCACCCCCATAAAATCCCATACTGGTTGCCAAGAAAATGTCTCTAAGATTTAATCTTATTTTTTTTCTACCTAGGGGAAACAATAGCCCGACAAAAACTAATTCATGAATGTGAAGTTTTGCTCAATATGTTGTGACAACAAGTAAGAAACCTCTTGATATATACTGTGTGGCGTCCTTATAGAACAGAGTATGCTGAATATAAATAGGAAACAGATGTCTTCTAAGTGAAGGGATAAATTCTAATCTCAGTCTAAAGTGCTAACTTTTTCTCTTGCCCCCCATTAATATGGTCTTTAGTTTCTAATTTTGTTTTTTAAACTACATTATTTAAATTACGGTTGGCTACAGAACATTTTGTGAAAGGCAGGGTTGGGTTTTTTTCCCCAAAAGTAAATGTGAAGTTCTCATTTGGTAAAAATATAACCTTAGAGTATAAAAAAAACCTTCTTAGGTTTTTAGCACATTTACCTACCCTAATGACCATCCATACACAGGCTGCATGTCAGCTATTACCATCAATATTTGTTCACCCAACACAGACTTTCTGGATTTCTTCACAGACCAGGCTTTGTAGAACAGACACAGAGGTATTACCTGTAATATTTCTGCTTGTCCTGTGTTAGGTCTTATAAAAAGTGCAACATCGGCTCATTCACAGACCCTAAACATTGGCCAGAGTTAGGAGGTGGCATCAAGAGAGTGAAGTGGTGCCCTCACATGAGCACACAGTAATAGAAAAAAGAAAAAAAACTCAGAAGATTAAAGAAAAACATTTTAAAATATCTTTCAGATACAAAGTGACACGCATGCCAGAATAAGAGGATGCAAAAACCAAAGGAGGGCACAAATCTAGGGTAATAAAAAAGAGGAGAAGAGTACCAGTAATGTATGGTAAGTTCATTTCCTTCATTGCTCGCCTGATTGTCCTAGGGCAGGAATCTTTCACCAGAGACTAGTATTAATAACATCAGTCAGGCATGGCCTAACACCTCTTTGATTCAATGTGTTATAGGAGACAGCAACAGCTGGAATCTCTTGCAATTTTCAGCTGACTGCTATGGAAACATAGCTATTTTTCACGCAGATGTGTTCAGATGTGAAATTTATGAGCTTAGGTGGAACAGATCAGAAACTCAATGGATTTTTGTGGTATAAAATCTTCTGTCTCATTTTGGCTGCACTTGCCATTTGAAGATTTTTTATTACTCCCAGCCCATAAACAAGAGCAACATTAGTGGGTGAACCTGAAAGAATCAGCCAAGCAGCAGTGGTTTTTTGTGAAAACCCAGACAATCACATTTTGAGCAGCCCTGCTTTATTTCAACAATTTTTGGCTTAAGGGATTAGGCAGGTAGCTAAAACCTTGCTGGTCTCATGCCCTCTTGTCTGCAGTCACTTTCCAAAGGAGAGGAATTGTGTTTCAATTTCAGTTTTATTATGCACACTCCAACCCACAGGCTATCAGCCAGTTCAGCAGTTGTGCAAATAGATTCCTGCCCATTAAAAACCTAAGAGCTATGTCACTCACACCAAGCCTTGAATGAACCCAGCAATAAAATGGTGACTGCCTTTATGAGTTAGTTTTGTGCCATTTTTTTCACTTGAAAATATCTGAAATAATTTAAATGCGTTAGGACATTCTGCCTCTGAATAGAATGTATTTTAAGAACCACATAATGTGAAAATCTGCTATGTGTTCTACAGCCCCAAAGAAGGTACTCAAAAAGGGGAAAATATGAGCAGAGATGGCTTTGACCTGTCCTTATGCCCTCTGGATGCAGTGTTGCTCCAGCAGTCCAAGTAAATCCTTACAGGCACTTGCAAGTTGCCCTAGATCACCCCTCTTGCAAAGAGCAGCATTTCTGGACAGGAGTGCCACCAAATGATTTTTTCACCTCCCAAAGCCAGTCGTATCTCTGGCACATTTCCCATGGCCAGGTTTGAGAGGGTTTTTAGACAACCCCTCCTTATTATCTTAATTTCTGACCTGAAGTGTCATTCCTCTTCATTTTCAAAGCTATAAGATCCCTTTCACAAGTCTCTCTCTCTACCAGAGAACAAACACATTCTTCAGTTTCTGAGTAATACAACTGTGAAGGTGAGTATTTTGGTCCACTACAGAAAACTGTATTGCAAAGTAATATTCATATCCCGTCAGATGATTGGAGTAAAAGAGGTGATGTCTTTTGGACAGCCAACAACGGCAGAGGTGTATCCACATGATAATCTGACTATGCTTCTCATAGTGGATGAAGTATTCAATTATGTGCTTTCTTCTATTTAAAATTTATTTAATTACATTCCCCATGAAAGATGATAGAAAACAATTGTAACACCTGGACTAATAACTTCTGAGAACTGAAAAACAGTACAATGGGAAGAAAGTAAACCAATATGCTTACTCTATTACACAAATTTAAATATTTACATTCATGGGATTAATGCCTAATTTACATGAATAAAAAAATGTTTACTTTCTGTTGAGTGAATTACATTCATACACATCATTCATGAAATGAAGAAATGTGGGAATAAGTGATGCTGGAAGAGATGTGAAAAATGAGGACTGCTGTAGAGGTGTAAGTTGAATATGAAATTGCAATCAGGTTGCCACACTAGAAGGAACCTCATAGCAGAACAGATGATGGATACTCCTATGTTTTGCTGAACTCACAGCATGGGCTGCAGCCTGGGCAGAAAGGCAGCAACAGTTTATTTCTGCAGTGACTGCAAGTTTATAGTCCTACTTAGTCTGTTTAAATGTAGTAGGTTCCTGAATATTACATTATTATGCCTCAGCCAGGTGATTGTCAACTCCAGTCCTGTAAGAACAACTTTTCTTAACCTGGAAACACCTTACACAAGATGAACAGTCTCAGCTGCTCCCTTTTAACTAGAAAAGCCTCACAGATGGTTGATGTTGCAGCTATGGACTTGTCCTGGCAATTTGTCATACAAATAGAGTTTTGCAAACAAATTTATTCAAACATTCATATTCTAACAATTATGATTTCTGTCCTTTAAACTTAATTTCGAGGGGCAAATTTAAGCTATTAGTTGGGGCTAGATGGGTAAAAGAGGATCACTTCAGAGTCTCCCTTTGGCAGTGCAGATGAGAGGTGAGGAGCAAGGACACTGCTTCCCTCATCCACCCGCTGTGTTTGCACTTGTTCTTGGTAATGTTGAAAAGCTTTTTACAGTGAATGGTGCCAGTGACATTCTTAGTAAGAAATCTGGGCCTTGGATGGATGCAGAAAACAAGCAAAGAAATGAGAAGGAGTTAAAGCAAAAGGGACTTCAGTGGTTGTATTTGTTTTCCTTGAATGTGCTTTGGCCTGCTCACTTTCTCTCTCAGATATTATTTGGGTGAACTGATGACTCCATGGTGTTTATTATTTTAATTGCCATCAAACCACACAGATGAAATTTACTGGATAATAAATCTGTAAACAGATGTACTCTGCATATTGTCATGCACAACTGTAAATTTGGGAAAAGAACAGGATTTTGCTTACCACATTTAATTTGGCACAGACCAGAAGGGCTTGGGAATTTATAGCCAATGTTTTCATCCATTAAAACCAAGAGATGTTTCCGATTTGTAAATTATTGGCTTAATTCAGTTTTAATCATGTCAGCAGGAGCACCTTGGAGTCATTATTGTTTCTAGAGCTTGACTTATTTGAGGGATGTCCAGAGGAGGGAAGAGCAGAAGTCAGAAGGAGTGCAGGATGAAGCATACTGCAAATAATTAAGAGACATGGGGAGTTGAATGCATTGGATAAAACCCACTGATTCCTGTTTTCTTGTGTCTGGTGGCTATTGTAGGAAGCACAGAAAATAAGGATTCCGCATCAGCACCAAATAGATTATAAAATGCAAGCGAAACTGCCAAAGGCCCTGGGGACACAAGCAACTGTTTCCAAGCTCCCAGTAACAGGGAGAGGTTGCTCAATGAGGCCGTCCCTTTGCTGTACACAGATTTTACAAAATATAAAGGCTTTTGGGAGGAATGAACTTTGAACTAGTCATTAGCAGAATTAATCTTTTTTCTCCCCTTCAACAAATGGCATCAGCTCTGCTTGTGTAAGAGGAAAAGACAGCAGTAACAATGCACAGCCATGAGTGGCAATCCCAGGCTGCAAGCAACTGTGGATCTGCAAAACCTTCTTTGGAGGGCTGGCAGAAAGAGAAAGGGGGAATGTAGATGTGGCATGGGAAGGGTCCGTACCAAGTGACCCCATGTTCCAATTTTCTTTAACTTTTTTTTTAAACTTTCTATAAATATTCCTCATATGCTGGTATTTTCTATACAGACAGACAGTATTCTCTCTGTGCTATGTTTAGAGTATAATACAAACTACAGGCCCATTTCAATGCTCATGGGAAGTGGTTCATTGCCCATCCTGTTGTCAGCTTCTTGCTGATAAATATGTGATAGAAGTAATTATTAATACTTGTAGTGTGGCAAAAAGGGAAAGTAAATACCTAAGAAAGCAGTCACCCTGATAGTGGGCAGCCTTTTCAGAAATTACATATTCTATGAGTTTGAAGCAATATGTCCTGGCTAACAAGACCAACTTCACCAGCCAAAAGCATCATGTCATTAATGGAGTTACATAATGCCAGTAACCTTAAACACAAAGACCTAAACCCCTTGCTTTATCCAATACCCTACAAGACACCAAATGCAGAATTGGACCTACCCTTGGCAGAGGACTGGCAAAAGCACTGTGTTTTTCACAGCCACCTTTCATCCCAGCAGGCAGAGCTCATGAAATACTGCAGGGGATTGCTTCCCAGCTCACTTAAGTATTGGGCTTTCCACTAGTCACGGTTCGTTGGGTCGTGCTGGGTGTCCTCAGCAGCAGAGATGCCGGGCATCATTATGCACCAAAAAGCAACAAAGAGAGCTCAGATGGCTTCAAAGGATGTGGGATCTACAGCCCAGGCTTAGGGGGGCTGACAAAGAGCGAGGAAAAGTCAGGCTTCAGTAACTTTTAGTGACAACTCTTGTTAGGATTAAAAAAACAACTCAGCCATCGTGCTGTGATTCAGTCTGAAGGGGTGCCCATCACCCTTGTGCAGCAGGTTGCAGCACCACGGAGGAGGTTGTTATCCTCAAAATTAATCAGTTGGAGCTGTGGAAACAAATGCAATGCCAAGATGCAAAACTCCCTGCTGCCTGCCAGACTGGAGACTGATTACTACCACTTCAGCCATCTCATCTTGTTTGTAGGATCTTGTCTCACCTATCAAACTACATTTTTGTTCCAAGTGGGAAAAAGTAAGTTGTTTCAGCAAAGTCTGTCTTCATCCCCTTTCCCAGGCCCCCTAATCAGCCCCTGGAGTAATATGCTGACTGGTGCAGATGGACACTTACAAATAACACTATCTGGAAAAATCACAAATAAATTACCATTCTGGATTTGTCCCATTTCTTAGTGTTTGTTTGGCTAACAGAAAGGAAGGTTTAACATTTTAGAAAGCTCTTATCATTGTTTCCCGCTTTTAGGGAAAGTAAAAACTATTGCAGCAAAAATCAGCGGTCAGGATTGGTAGGAGTCAATGGCTTCCCAAGCTCCTGAAACTCTTCATAAATGCCATATTCTTTACCTTTTTTCGTCAGTCCCACATGAGCCTTTTTGTCTTTAACAGCATTGTGCCTGCCAACATCATAGACAAAATCTGTCCCAGTCTTAGTACATCAGCCACATCTGTGATCTGCTACTGAGGATAAACTCTCCTCATCATTCACCTCTCAGTAACTTTCCCTGTGTCAAGAATGGATTATGTTCTCATTAGATGAGTGAGACAAAGTGAAAATCCAGCTGCTGATGTTTTCTTCTGAGAAAGAAATAATATTTATTTACTATGATTTGTGCTACAATAGATCCTGAAAGCCCCAGTAGAGACCCAAGCCCTGGGATATGGGCTATAGATGAGATACAGTCACACAGTCTAAAATAAGAAGACAAACAACTCTCATGTTATTGCAGATAAAGAAACTCACATATCATGAAATTAAACAGTCCCAGTGGGAGAGAGATTTCCTTGGGTCTGTGGATAAAATTGGCAGAAATTCATCCCCTGTGAGCATCAGTATAAAACATGAGCTTAGAACAACATCAATTACCATACCTTTAATAATTTAAATGATGCATACTTCGCCTGTGCCTCATTTAAGATCAGACTAGCCCATCTGTTTCAGTGGTTGGATACCTTCCCCATGGCTGGATTTCTGTTACTACTGGTAGAGTAATGTTTTATCCTCAATTCCTGTTTCTTGAGCATTTTCATTCTGTAAAATAGCTCTTCATAACAGTTATCTTGAACTCACAATACCTTCACATCAAGAATTCAGAGGTATTACATGACTGTTTTTTTAACATCATTTGTGTATTCAGTTCCACAGAATTATGAAATGTAATTATGAGAAGGGGTTAGAGAATTTATGTATAAGACATTTCACAGTCATTAGCAACCTCAGCAAAGCCCTGTTGGACCAACACAGGAAGGCAGAGGGAAATGCTCCTATTTTTCTAGCGCTCTGGAGTGTTTTTCCCATTTGTTGATTCTGGACAATTTTTTCAAGCAAAACCATGGGAAATTGCCCTAGATTTACATTCATACACTGTAGAGGACAAAGACTTGATCCTGGACAATAAATCATTTTCCATTTCATTTCAATATCCAATCACATGACAGCACACTGGGGAAAATGGAAATGTAATGGTATCACAGCTGCACATGGGCACACCGGCAGGAGGATAAACCCAAGATAATTCTGAGTTCAGAAGTTCAGATCCAGCACAAGGTTATAAAAACTGAATTTACAACCTTTGCTGGACTCAAATCCTTAGAGCAACTACTCCCCTCCCACACACACACGGTGTCCTGTGTCCTACAGCAGAATAACTTGAATATTTAGAAATAACAGACTTCAGGCATGAGTATTCCTGCCCTTTCCTCACTATTCTCAGTAATTTATCAGAAGAACCATGAACTTGTTCTTTCTGTCTGAATAATGGGAGTTGCAAAATACACAGCATACCAGATTAGCAATACTTTTAAGTTCTATATTTTAGCATAATGGAAATGTCATGGCAATAGCATGATACACGCGCACATAATAATAGCTTTTTTTTTCAGGAAAAAAGAAATCCACAAAGTGAACATACTTCTCAGTGTATGCTGGGTAAAAACCTATTATATTTTAATGCCTCGGGGTGTGAAAAAGCAACATTTAACCCAAGGTTCTCATCGTATTTGGATGGAAGCACCACTCCTAAACAAAAATGGCTGCCAAGTAGGCTGGAAGAGTAGGAAGTAGAGAAATGCTCTGGAGAACGTGCAGGGTCGAGTTTCACTTTCAAATTCATGCACCTTCACTGGCCGACAAACTGACTATCCCAAAAACACCACCTCAGCCAGGGTAAGGCTTTGTAATGGTTTTCTCACTGCTAAGGGTGTTTGTAGGAAATTGAGCTCCCTGGGGTCTGATGCCCACCCTCTCCTTCACACATGCTCAGTAGTTTAGAGCAAGCAGAGCTACAACTGATATCTTCCCTGATTTTTGTTTTAATCACCAGTCCTGAGTTTCTTTGCTGTTTTAATTCAGAACAGAGCCTGTAGCAGGTAGAAAGTGTGGGGAGAGGACAAAGGTGCCCTATGTACCTCCTGAGAGGGCTCCTGCCTGCCATAGCTGAAATCATGGAGATTTTTACAGGACTTCAGCAAAGGAACAGACCCGAAGGGAAAGGCAAAGAGAGACACTGAAATAATTTATCAAAATGGTGGGTTTCTTGCTGTAACTTGCTTCTACGTTCCTTTCTGAAGGAAACTGCCAGACGGTCAGAGGATATGTACTGAAGGGACTTATTGACTTGTGTGGCCCCAGAAAGACCTAGTTGGTGCTGTGTACAGCAGGTCTCTATTTTGTTTTCATTGGCAATTTTCATAAAGAGATTTTCTCCCCATCTATCTCCCTTTTGCATCTGAGAATCTAAAATTAGGCTCTTAAACCTGAACGTAAGGCCTCAAATAAAGGTTGCCATACATTGCAGTAGGATTTGACAGCACTTGGTCTGTTACTGAATCCTCATTGTAGGCAACATCTCACTGCGATATGACAGTGTATTTTTAACACAATGGATTTCATAGCAACAATGAACTCCATTCCAATCCAAGGAAATGAGCCAAATCCAATATCCACCAGGCCTCTGCCTTGCAGGAGATATCCATCCCAATCTGGCCAAAAGCACTACAACAGTCGCATGTCATCGTGACTTAGAAAAACAGTAAAACAAAAGAGTTACTGAAATAAAGTCACTGAAGCCTGCTTCTTCCAACAAAACTTACATAATATTTCTCTTCCCAAATTTATGTTTCTTTTCTCATCTTTAGGAATCACTAGAACTACAGCTCCTCTCTTTCAACCCATGGTTTCACTCTTTTGTTTGGCCGAACACAATCTCATGCCATTCCAGCATCATCTCACTACGAGCAAAATCTATGTACCAATTTCTCCTGTGTATTCCCTTTTCCTTCTTGCTTAGATTTTCCTAAAGCACCTCTATACTTATACAGTCAACTACAACAAACTGAAAAAAGCACTTTGAAAACTTTTTTCCACTAGGGAAAGAAAGATCTTTTGCTACTGTTTCATTTGTAGGATCCCCTTAGGAGCTTGTGTAGATATGTTTTGCTGTGGGTTTATTGCATTGCCTGTGATTTCCACTCAAAGGACCCTGAAACAAACAAAAATCATAATCTTTCCCCCCCGTCTATCTCAAACAATATCACAGAGTAGAAAAGAACACTCATTTGTCTTTTTTAAAATGATATTTTAATTACTCATGTCATGCCTCAGCAAAATGGCCAGCCTTTTGTTAAAATGGGGCTTAATTGCATTACGAAGCCTTCATGGGACCCTCGCACATAAAGCGCTTTTCTTCAGACTTTCAAGACCTAAATTTGCAGTTGGCTCCTGACCAGCGCACTCGAGCAGATAGGCACGTAGGTAGCGGGCAAACCCCGTGTCGATGAAGTAATCATAGTTGACTGCCTCGCCTGTGCTATTCCACAAATATGCCCACAAACAAAAATTGGACATGCATGTTTCATTTTGAATTCATTCAAAAAAAAAAAAAAAGAGCAACACACACACAAAAAAAAAACCCCAACAAAAAAACCACGCAGCCCTTAGTATGTCAGAAAGCATGGAGACACCTTCACGGACTGTTGGCTACGCCTCAGCAAAGCTTTACAACTGTCTGCTAAACAAAAAAGAGACTGATGCAGATACCTTAATAAGCATCCCATCTGTGAGGTCATCGAGATATTTCAAACAACTTTCAGCTCTCATTAGTTTAGCGGATTCCACAAGCATGTCCTTATCTTTTGTAACTTTTGCAGCCAAACTTCCTGGGAAAGCCTCTGAGCTGGGTGACATTCTTACCCATGGGTCAGTCTGCAGTAATGAGCCACCAATTTATGTGTCCTTTGCACTTGCAGGCACTATATGTTTATATTAACCTTTATGTTTTGATTTTTTTCCTTTATCCATGTAATTCTCTGGGTTCTACCATGCAAATCTCATTATTTCTAATAGGCTGCAATTAGTATATCCAAGCTGTTGATCACAGTCCCTTGGAACAGTGAAGGGCATTTTCCAGGAATAAGTACTTTTTCTACTATATTAATGATGGAATCTGTAACAGAGATTATGCCTGAAAAGTAGTACTGAATAGTGGAGCTGCAGACTAATGTAAATCCTTATCAACTCTCTGGTTCTGTACCTTCAATTAACATAGGAGGTATAGCATAATCTATTGCTTCACATAAAACACGCTATGCATGACGTTGCACGGAAATGAGATTTACGATTTTTCAAGTCTGCTAGGCCTGAATGAGCAAATGAGAGTTTATTACAATTTTTTACAGTTTTATGCACTTGAAAGAGATAAAGCAGGTTCATCAGCACTTGCCCACATGTTAGGTCTTTATCACACTAATGAGTACTCCTTTAAAGAGAATGTTGTAATGCTGGGGTTTTTTCTAAGAACTCCCATCTCTGTATTCGGAATTTGTTGGACTGAAACATTTTGCTGCTTAAGGTACAAGAGGGTAATATCCACAGTCCTTATTCAGATCTTTCTTTGGCTGCTGCTGTTTTCTGCACTTTGCATGAAGGACATGGGTGGATAAGGAGAACTGGTGAAGCACTGGTAGCAGATGGATGCAGTATGAAGAAGTAAGAAGAGATACCAAGGAATATTTATCTGCAGGACCTTAAAAGGTAAATCCAAAACTTTTAAATAGGATGTAAAAAGCAAGGGAAGCCCAGGAGGGAGCCAAAAGGTATGGCATGTGTATGGTTGCAGAGCTGTCTGGACAAAGCAAGATGAAGGGGCAAATATGATTTGGTGAAGAAAGTAAAGAATGGAGGCTAAGCTGAAGATACTGCATTATTTCAGGTGCAGAACAGTCAATATCTGTACTAAAGTTTTGGTGGGGACATTGAAGTAGCAGTAAAATAGGGAAGAGAATACAGAAAAAAGTCCTGTATGGGAGCAGTGCAAATGGGGAGTAAATCATCAAAGATTGCAACAATCTGAAAAGCCCAAGGCTTGGCAGGGAAACAGTGAGGGTTAAAGGACAGAGTAGAATGGGAGAGACTGATTTCACGCTTGGAGGTACAAAGCTATATTCTGATAACATTTTGCATTCCATCTGTCTTCATTTTGGCCTGCTGTAAAGTGAACATAATGTTTATTCCCTCCTCTATTGACCTTCCTTTTCCAGCACTGTGTATTGTCTCACTTAATGCACAAACAGCATTCTTTTCAAAGCAAATATAAAATGTTTATGAGGCCCCCAATGACCTGAGTAAGGAAAGGAATAGTCTCCATTCCAGACTTTCTCAGCTACCCACTGTCTGAACGCGTTCCTCTGCCTTTCCATAGATTCCCACAAAAATTAATAAAACCTGAAAAAAGTCTGTTAGGAAGCATTGCTCACATCATACTCCCATAACCAGGAAGAGCCTTGAGTTTGGATGTAAGGAGATCTGTGGGTTTGATAAAAAGTCGTCTCATTTCCTTCTTGATGTCTATCTAACATGCTAACATTATTCTGCCTAGAATATTTACAGTTTACAGTAGACACGAGCAGTGTCTTTTCTGTTGGTACTTTCCATAACCATCTTTTCACAAAGAGGTTTCTTTGGAACCGCATAAATGATCTGCTTTCACAGGCAGGTTGACTTTTATATTTTTCCCTTTACTCTTTTGGTACTCCTTACAAATCTTATAAAATACGACCTTTAAACTCAAGAATCATCACATGCTTAGTGATATTTATTTGTATTTTCCTATTGGTTTTCATCTTTACAATTTGAGCGCTCATGTGGAGTCAGTATGGTTTTCCTATCGTTGTTCCATAAAACAGGAGTAGCTCACATTTGAACAGGGAATTCCAACCACAGTAAAATATTTTTCCCGTCTCAGAGAAAAATGTTACTGTGGGATAAACACTATGTTTTCCTGATGCTAACTTGATGCAATTCAGAACAGACAAGAGAAAGGTACTGTTGGACCAGAGAAAAAGTGAGGTGAGGAAGAGAGGTTAAATTACCAGTTCTAGAAAATGAGAAATAAAAGGAAATAGTAGCCAATGTTCTTCAAAGGACTTCTACAAAGATATATAAAAACAGTATTTGCATCCAAAAAGGCCACAATTGCATGAGAGATTGAAGATTTGTGTATGCTTTATGATCCTTAAGCAGCACACACAAACATGAAACACACAGCTTTTGCTGTGAATGTCCTCCAGAGATGCCACCTTTCCTGTGCTTTGTGATAAGACACATTAACTTTTAAAACTGACAGAAATACAGACATCTAGGAGGAGAGTAAATTTAACCCAAATGCTCTAATCAGGTCCTGCTGGTCTCCTCTCTTAAAAAGTCTTCACAGGAAGCCCTGTCATAGGACTTAAAAAACAGAGAACAATGTTTTAGGCAGCTAAGATAGCAATTTGAACTGATAACTGTTTATTTGAACTGATGCATCTCAGACTGATGATTCACAGCATCATGGTGATTGTTCTGCAGAACCAGGTTAAACAATACAATTTAGTGCTTTCAGTGACAGTTTATTGACAGGTTGTCAATAATCAGTTCACTCATCCCAATTACTTGGGAAGCAAGTAATCTGTAAGAAGTCCTTTCTCTCTGTCTCCTGGAAGGTCCCAGAGATGCAATAAAGACAGCTTTGCTTCCAGGAGCCTGGCATAGCCTCGCACGCTGCCAGCCATCTCCATCTGCAAGGGCACACAAACACTGCATGGTTCTAACTCCACAAAGCATTGACCTCAAGATGCAGATATGTGCTTATTGACACAAAGACTTACACAAATGTAGAAAAAATGTAAAGCAAGTAAGATTATCAGGAAGAACAACAACTGCTGTCAGAAACCTGACTTTGTGCTCTGCAAGATAAACAAAAACAGCATTTATGGGTAATTATTAGTGCTCCTATGCCCTTCATAGATTAATTACTCTATTGTAGGGTGTTTGGGGGGGTGCAGACATAGCCTAGATCTCCATGCAGTAGCTTAAACATGGGTGTTTAAAGGCATCTAAGCCATTTCCTAGATCTCTTTTCCCCTAGATGCCACCCAGAAGGTTATGTTTCCCGCAGATTCTGTGTCATTTTTGTATGTGTTGTACAGCTGTCTCATATCCATATGTATGAGAAATTAATCATTCAAGAATGGACTATCAAATTCCTAGAGCATCTAACAATATGCAGAGCAATACCCAGCGGCCCAGAGGCCTGCTCTTAATAAGGAAATGAAAGACGTCACAATATGAAAAGACACCTCCTTCAGCAGGTGGTAGTCTAGATCTGTCAGTAAGCAGTGAGAGAGTGGAGAGAATGCTTGGAATGATTTGGTTACTGTAAGCCCTACCACAAGGCTGAGAAGGGATCCTGCCCACATATTGCCCTGGGAATGTCCCTGATTGCAAACAGAGAACCACACACAGTGGACGAAGTGATGGAGAACCTGCATCACACTGGATATGCCTCTTTAGCTGCTTAACCCCAGAAGCATCTTTCATCTGTTAGGAGATCCCCAAATGAAGAAGATACCAAGGCTGAAGCCAGGTCTGAAGTAGTAGCACATCAGCTACTACTCACTGGTTGAATGGTCTTACTCTGTGGTACCCACAGGAAATGCAAGGGACTTATCCCTCCCAGCAAGTCTATGCAATTCAGCACCAGCTAACAGTGTGACCATGACCTGTCATTTCTGGCTGGCTGATCTACCGCCACAGTGATGTGTGTGCCCACATTAACCTAATGGAGGCTTGATGCACGCTAAAATGCCAGCATGAAAACAAGATAAATTTCCTTCAGATTGTCATCAGACCAATTTTAATCTTCCAGAGCCAAACAATCCCTTCTGCTGAGGGCTCCAGATGGGATAAAAAGAATGCAAATAGCAGTCTAATCAGCATGACAGAAAGGGAAAATGTGGGAGCGGAGCCTTGTTTTCTACTATTTGAAACCCAGCCAATGAGTTAGTTAATCTGCAGCAACATGTATAGTACCAGTAGCTTGTAAATGAGATGATTAATATAAATTTCAAAACTTTTTTTTTAAGACATAAAGTTGCAGATAGTGTCCTGTAGGCAGGTGGAACACCACCTCTGGCAACATCCAAATTGTCTGAAAGAATTGAGCATCAAATTTCTTTCAGCAACTTGCATAAGTACTTGGCCAATTTCAGCAGATATGATCTCATTAATAATATTTTTTGCACTTTCTTTCACATTGCATTTGATTGAATCTTTTGTTTTGTTTTGGAAATCAACTGATATATAGAGAGAGGTTTAAAAATTAGATCCCCTCTTTTCCCAAATATTTACTTTTCTCTCCATATCTGACTAAACTTGTATTGCAATAACTCTTTCTTTTCCAAGTGGAAGGTGCTTCATGCCTAATTAGTAGATGCTGATAGGGTTTTTTCCTGCTCTGTATTTATAAAGGAATTTGTTGTAAAGGGAGATAGCAGGTAAAAACCCTACAGAAAAGCTTCACTCTTTCAGCTTGTAGCCTCCATTTACCTTTTGTAGACTGAGAACAGATACTTAAAATAAATCAAAATAAGAGACTGAGAAGTGCACGTGGGCACTCACTCTGCCAAGGCTGAAGCAGCCTCTGCCACATGCAGACAGACTTTGGCACCTAGGTGGGAAGAGGAACAAGGACATGAGGAACTCAAACCTCTTCCAGTTTCAGTTAGATTAGTGAGAGTGAAATATTGCCTGCAGTTCCCAGGGACGAGGTGCCAAAGCCTTTGCTGATGCAGCCACGTGTGGCCGGGCTGGGCCGGAGGAGCACAGGCTCACTGGTGGGATGGGGAGCAGGCAGTGTTTTGCATGCAGGGTGCGCTCACTTGCTGCTCACTTTCAGAGAAGTAGGCCAGGAAAGTTTGTCTTCAAAACCAATACAAACCAGGGCTTTTCCCTCAGCTCACCTCACTAGCATTTCACTTCCAAAGGTCTGTTTGTTAAGCTGTCTCTAGAGGATTTTTTAATCTAAATTATTTTAACTGAGAACTTGTAGTCTAAGAGCAAAATTTAAATCCAACTGAAATCGCTGAATCCTGGGTTCAGTACATTTTGAATTAGGTGTAATGAAACACCTTCTGCCAACACACTACAAACTGTGGCTGCAAAGTGCCCGCAGTGACAGGTTGCCTTTGCACTGGACCAACATGAGAGCAGTGCAAGCTCCTCATGTAAAAAGTACTTAGAGACTTGTCTTGTGTAAATATTCTCTTTTTCCAGATTAACTTGAAGTCCCATTTGGAGAAACTTCAAGGGTTGCCAACTGCTTCTAGCATTATCTCCCATTTCTACAGATTCAAATGATCAATTGATATGTCTCTGTTATAATTAAATAAAATTGAATAAAATTTTATTAAAAAAAGTAAAACACTTGTAAAATGAATTGTAGCTCTCATTATCTTTCTTAATTGTTTACACGCCCAAGTCCTCTCCACTCCCATGCAGTGGATAGTCCACTTTTAAAACATTTGTTCCAGTGCCTACTGCACTGACTTTATTAATGTGATTCCATTTCTGCTGTGGTTGAAATTGTGGTGGTGACTTTACTGTACAGTTCACTGACAACAACACAGGGAGGAAACAAAAGAGGAAACCAACTGTGGATTAGATTTCTGCAAATATTTTTGTACAGATGGATGCACATGCAGAGGTGATCTCACTGAGGTCAATGAGATGAAACATCAACACAAAGGTAAGTGCTTACGGTAAGGTACATAATTGAGCTTCCACAGCCAACAGATATAATATATTTGATATATTTGGGGAGGTAAGAGTGTGGACAGACCCTGGAGGCAACTAATGATAGGACATACCCTTCAGAGATTCTTCTTGCAAGCACAGCTAAATGATTCTTATTAGTGCTACTGCCAAACATGGAGTATACAGATTCAATGCTGGCAGTGGAACAGCTGCCCTTACAAAGAGCCCAAGAAAGGTCTGCCCTGAAAAAAGGCAGCATCCTGGGAAACCAGTTTTAAACTAATTCATGCGAAGTGGCACAAAATTGAAGTCCCTTTGCAACAGTGAACCTGATTCAGGACCGCCTCAAGTTCACTACAGAAGGTTTTAATTTGTATGCAAAACACCACATTCAACAAGCTTGCTGCCAATTATGATTATTTATAAAGAACATGACGTTTAATTTCAAACCTCACAGTTTCAAGGAAGAGAGGGCAGGCCCTGAATGAATGCAGATAAGAGACTCCCAACAGCGTTGGCATGTGGCAACATTTGGCTGCAGACAGACATCCTGGAGTGATGTAGCTGTGTGGTGACAAGATGCTTCCACCCTCCCTTGTCTGGGCTGCCACCTCCTGGCTTCTGAGAGCCCTCCTGTCCCTTTCAGTCCCCATGAGCTCAACTAGTGTCAGCAAAAGCAAGTAATTTTAACTAAAAGAGTCCTGGAAGGAGGAAAATGGAACATTTTGTAGGAGGTGGAGGATTCAGCCAGCACTCCAAGGTGCAGATGTGGCCACAAGCCACATCTGGGGATTATCCACAACTGTGAGCCTTGCTCCTGAAGATCATCAAAGGCTTGCCACTGGTAGGCTCTTTATATAAAACCTTGGCTTTCATGCAGGCATTTAGAGTTTTAAAAAATATTTTAAAGTATTTTTGAAAGTGTCACTTTCCTGGCAGAGTTAAAGTAAAGCCAGGACAGGTTGCATACACTACAAAGTCACAGAGCAGCCATCCAAGAGCACCAGAGGGTCAGAAGCTGCTGAAGGGGAAGAGCAGCTGGCAAGTTTTAACAGGCTCCCTCTAATGGAGATTTTTAAAAAGGACAAAACATCATAGCAATAAAAATGTCATGTGCTAACCTGAGGTAAGCTCGAGAATGAGCTTCCCGAGGAGATCTTGCTGTTAATTTTCAGAGAGGCACAGCCTAAGCCTTAGCCCAACCTATCTGGCCTGGCAGCTACCAAGCCCATTGGCACAGTGCTTATCCAGTCCTTAACCAGAAATCTTAACCATCAAATTAAAGTTCATTAAAAAAGGCTTGGTGGGTTATTGCTAGCAATTCTTAAAGGTGATGACACTGTACTCTGTAAAATAGGTACACATCATGATAGATCTGCCAACTACACTGTGTTATGCTGAATATGATGAGGTCCTGCTCATTATTACCTGCAGAGAAAAATAAAGGTGTTTCCAGCAACAGCAATATTATTGCTAATGTCACAGATGAGTAAAATCTCAGTTACAATAGTGTATAAAGTTCTTGCTGTCTTGTGTGTTCAGGAAAGATGAATTCCATCTGAGACAGGTAGGGAAGGGCCACAAAGATGGTAAGAGAATGGGAACACATGATGCAAGAGAAAACTGAAGGAATTTACCCTGACACAATTAAAACTGAGATATTATGTTGCTGTGGTTTAATACGCGGGGGCGAGTGCCACGGCAGGAGAAGATCCAGCCAGGCTGACTACCACTGTAGGAGCAGTGAAACCAAACAACTTAATCTAAGACTGAACTTTATTTTCAATTTTTTTTACAGGCTCTAAATGAAATGTTTGGGATTTTTGTTGTAAAAAAATTTTTTAAAAGGCCCTTTCCTTTTCCAGTTTTAATATTTTACACATTTGGTGCACTGTGGTACTCTGTCAGCAGTGTTTCTCAGCTATGTCATGCTGCCTTCTGTGTACTGCACATTATTAAGATTCATAATCCTCTGGCTTTTGGTAACATGTTTAGCCAAGGTGACGGCTGCAGCAGCAGTAGGCAAGAGATGATAACTTTCTTGCGATTAAGTTGCAAATTATTGATTATAGTCTATTACACAGAAAGGAGAATGCTGTAGCTTTTTATGAATGTTGCATTAATATAGTACCAGATTTCTTAATCCATCAGGGAGAAAAGCATTGCTTTCTGCTATACACATTTTGAAACTTTTTAAAATAATTTAACATATTCATTAACCAATACCAGTAGAATTTGGAGAAGTGTAAAATACAATTATGTGTGAACCCCATATTGATGGTCTCTCCATCAAAAAGAAAAAGATGCATTTTCTTGAAGCAGCAAATAAACTGGTATGAAAACTCTTGGTATTATTTTCTAAATGTGTATTCAAAACTGCTCGTGTCCCAAATGCCTTGCTAAGAAGAGTGCAAAGGTGGTTAGCACAGTAACAGTGATCAAAATATGATAATTACTGTACCATTCCTATGATTAAGTTGTAAATTAAAGAACAAGACTGGGACGAATGTAGAGAGGACAGCATAGATCCCATCCTGACAAGATCCATCTTGTCGGGACTGATAAACAATAACAAAACTGCCAAGCCAAGAATGAAAAAACATGAGTTGGACCTGAGTCACAATAATTATTTGAATTTTATGATATTTTTATATACAGAATAGAACTTAGAAAATGCATTCGACTCCTAGTTTGACAGCCCAGGTTTTTCCTGAAACCAGAAAAAACCTGAAACTTACCAAAAACAAAAGGGAAGTGAAGAAACTGGCATTCACGTGTCATCAGGATGTAGAAAAAATGTTACAGGACTGTGGGATTGAATTAAAGAGGGGCAATGCTGCATTGGCTGAAATAAACAAAATGCTCATATATCAACTATTTAAAAAGAAATATAGATAAATGGCTTTTTCAGAACAATTCTGTTTTCTAGTTATTTGATATTGTTTTACTCTTCAGTAAGGTAAGTTTGGTGAGAGATCTTTTTGATTTATAAAACTCTTTCTTTGTTGCAAAATCCTATCTATAAACAAACAAATTTATTGCACCTTAAGTTGCAGTTGCTCCTATTATACTGTCAGTTCCAATTAACTTCACTGTAATCTGGTACATCAGGTTATTATAACAGGCAGACAAGGGTTCCTTCTCATGAGAACAAAGTAATGGATATGGGAAATGCAGACCTTTGTTTTAATGCTGTAATCTGTTCTAATGCAGTGAAAACCAACAACAAGAGCAATGATGGATCCACAAACCCTGCGGATGTGTCATGGTTTAACACCAGCTGGCAACAAAGTACCACACATCCGCTTGTTCACTTCCCCCACCCAAGTGGGATGGGGAGTAGAATCAGAAAAAAAGTAAAAACCCATGGGCAAAGAACAGTTTAATAGTTGAAGTAAAATACACTAATACTACCAATAACAGTGATGAAAAGGGAGATAAGAAGAAGAAAGAAAGGAATAAAACTCAAACAAACAAGCAATGCACAACACAATTACTCACCACCCTTTGACCGGCGCAAAATCACATCTTCTGACTGATGCTCAGCCTATCCCCAAGCAGCCATCAGCCCAATTCCAGGTAACATCCCCATTTTTTATACCAGGCATGATGTTCCACAGTATGGAATATCCCTTTTGCCATGTTAGGTCAGCTGTCCTGACTACTCTCCCTCCCAGCATCTTGTGCACCTCCTCACTGGCAGAGCATGGAAAACTGAAAAGTTTACAGTAAGAGTTAACTGAAAGAGTTACAGTAAGCACTGCCTAGTAACAACTGAAACATCAGTGTGTTATCAACATTATTCTCATACTACATACAAAACACACCACTGTACTAGCTACCAGGAAGAGAATTAAATCTGAGTCAAAACCAGGGCAGGATGTTGTCTACCTAGACAAATGCTTTAGTAAAGCATTTGACATCAGCTCTCACAGCATTCTCCTGGAGAAAGTGTCTAGTCATGGTTTGGAGAGGTGCACTCTTTGCTGGGTAAAAATCTGGCTGGATGGCAATCCCAGAGAGTAGTGGTGAATGGAGTTATATCCAGACAGTGGCCAGTCACAAGTGACGTTCCCCAGGGCTCACAGTTGGGGCCAGTCCTGTTTAATACCTTTATCAACAACTTGGACAAGGGGACTGAGTGAACCCTCAGTAAATTTGCAGGCAATACCAAGTTGGGCTGTAGTGTTGATCTGCTGGAGGTTGGGAAGCTCTGCAGAGGGATCTGGACAGGCTGGATCAATTGTCTGATGCCAACTGTATGAGGTTCAAAAAGGTCAAATGCAGGCTGCCCAGCAGAAAAGGACCTGGTGGTGCTGGTTTACAGCTGGCTGAACATGAGCCAGCAGTGTGCCCAGGTGGCCAACAGGGCCAATGGCATCCTGGCCTGTATCAGAAATAGTGTGGCCAGTGGGACCAGGGCAGTGATTTTCCCCTTGTACTCAGCACTGGTGAGGCCACACCTGGAGTACTGTGTCCATTTCTGGGCCCCTCAGTTCAGGAAGGACATTGAGGTGCTGGAGCAAGTCCAGAGAAGGGTAACAGAGCTGGTGACGGGTCTGGAGCACAAAGCTTTTGAGGAACAGCTGAGGGAGCTGGGGTTGTTTAGCCTGGAGAAAAGGAGGATCAGGGAGGACCTTATTGCTCTCTACAACTACTTGAAAGGAGATTGTAGTGAGGTTGAGCTTGATCTCTTCTCCCAAGTAACTAGTGATAAAACAAAGAAGAAATGGCCTCAAGTTTCTCCAGGGGAGGCTTAGATTGGATACAAGGAGAATTTCTTCACAGAAAGAGCAGTTAAGCATTGAAACAAGCTGCCCAAGGAAGTAAAGTCATCATCCCTGGAGGTATTTAAAAGACATGTAGATGTGGCACCTGGGGACACAGTTTAGTGGTGGATGCAGCAGTGCTGCATCTTAGAGGTCTTTTCCAACTTAAACAATTCTATAATTCTATGATGTTATGATTCTTTGATTTTGGTGCTGACCTAAAAGAAGTGCTGGCATTATTCTCACTGAGAAAGTCCCTCATTATGAGACCTCATCCAGTATTAGTTCAGTAGGTTCTGCACCGCTCGCAGTAATGGTAATGGTGACATCGCCCAGATAGGGTGAGCGGAAAGTTTAGTTTAATAATTTTCTCTTGTTGTTTAAACAGATTAAGTAGATTCCATTTTTGCCAAATACTTTACATGGAATAAATCATTCAAGAGCCTGGATAGTTATGCTGAAAGAATTAATCACTGCATGACAACACCTGTCATCACTTTTCCATTGAATCAAAACACAGATCACAAAGAGAGCTATAGCTGAATAAGTTAGTCCCTTATTTACAAAAAAGTAACTGTGCCCCTTAAAAACTTCAAATATTTTGTTTGATTGCTAACGTTAAAAAGAAATAAAACAGTTTTAAGAATAAATAAGAAGATAGTCTGAAATACCTCACTGTGGTTTGCTAATCAATTTTTCTCACATGACAAAGCAAGCTTTCCTCTTCTTTTCTGGCTTTTGGGTCTAGTTTTCACAATGTGGGTGACACAAATGGTACAACTCTTCCCTCTTGTCTTACCAGAAGGATGTGGGGACAACTGCCAAGTCCTTCCTCTCCTACAACAAGAACTTCACCTTACCTGTAGATTCCTTTTTAACCTCCTGAAACAACTCTGCATTCAAAAAAGGTATGCGTTGAGGAGACAAAAATTGCTGGAAAGGTACAAGCAGTGACCATGCAATTGCCCAGAGGGAGAAAAACATAGAGGAAGAACCTTGCAGGCTGACATCTTTATAGGAACAAAACTTATCAATAAATCTCGTCTTCTGGTATGATCAGAGGAGATATGGTGTAACTCTTAGGGCTGTCCTGTGCAGGGCCAGGAGTTGGACTTTGATGATCCTAATGCGTCCCTTTCAACTCAGAATATTCTGTAATTCTGTGATCCAGCAAGTACCAAAATCCTCATTTTGGAAGCACTTACTTTTTATCCATATATATTGTTTCTCAGTCTAGCTTTTCACTAAAGAGCTACAAGGAGCACTTAGATCTGGAGATGAACAACTAGCATAGCAATCATGACCAGCCACAAAAATCCTACTCTGTTCAAAACTTACTTGATGTTCCAAGTATTCAGGACTTGCTTGAATAAATCTCCCAAGCAAATTTTCCTGCAGGGGAACAGGATCTCCCACCTGTCTAAAATCTTAAAGAAAATGGACAAGCTCAATTATCCCTAGGAGATTACACTGAAAACCCAAAGATGGGGAAAAAGACTAGACACTGACAAAGTTCATGAAGCTGTTGCACCCCACAGAAGCTAAGCACACTCTTGATACACAGGCAAATTTATATGTTGCTTAACACCAATGAGGTTTGACAGGCATGTTTACCTACAGGCTCAAAAGATCAAACAATGAAGAGCATTGAAATTGTATGTTTAATGCTGAAGGGGTTGATTTTTGCAAATTTCACAACTGTCTCATGTTTACATCCCTTCTAAACCTGTTTCTTAGCATTTTCAAAGTACTTCTGAACATTCCCACTACTATCCAGTCCTCTTCCCAGTCTTGTTGATTTTTGAGTCTGGTTGCTATTTTTTGGCAATGAGTCTCAAGCTCCAGCTGTATGTTACATAAAATGCATTTCCTTTAATCTATTTGGAATTTGCTCATATTTCATCTCTCTTTCTCCTGTGCTGTGAGAAAGGTGACAAAAGCAACACATCTAACTGCTCTAAATGCTTTACTATGTTGCCTAATTTTACATGTTCCCTTTTGCTTATGCCATCCCAAAAGAAAAAGCTCCAATCTTTTCATTCTTTATGGAATCTAGGACTCATTGAAGGAAGCAAGAGCAGCCCCTGTCTAGTCTTTATGTGCAAGAAGGGGAAACTGGGAAAGCTTTGCTGCCTGTGCAGTCAGAAGGGGACTGATACATCATGCCTGGTCAGGAATATCTGAAGACACAGAGATCAGATTGCTGGACCAAGCATGTTTCAGAGAAAGCAAGCTTTTTTTATGCATCAGCCTGAGGCATCATTAGAAAATCGTTTGCTTATAGAGTTCTTAGTTGTCAGGTTGTGGAAGGCAATGAGTAAATTAGACTATCAGGTGCTTTCCTGGGTGACACTGTGCTGTCAGTCACTAATAAAAGCAGCTCCCACCTCACATGTCAATGGGTGAAACACGAGTAATTCATTTAGTCACCTTAAGACGCTTCTAAATCCAATGCTGCCTTCTTTCCTTTCAAGTTAGAAACTTTACTCCTCTTCTAAAGCATTGCTTACGGCAAATGTTGCAGAGCTGTGCAAATCATTATCTTTCAAACACATTTCTTTAGTTATTGTTAGGTTTCAACACTACCATTTCAAATCCATCTAAGAAATGTGTTTCCTAAAAGGAATAGTGATTACACTAGCCTAAGGAGGATACAAGCTTTGTTCTAGTGAAAGCAGAGGCTCAGATTTCAAATGTCATTGTTTATTTAATATTTCTCACAGCAAAATCTTATTTCCCATATTACAGATATGAAATTACAGAAGAACTGAAAATTGCCATGAATGGGTCTACTACATGGGACAAAACTCCATGCAAGTGAGAATCCTCATCTAAAAAACCTTTGCAGGAAAGTGGACCCAAATGTCTCACTCGTGCACGTAACCAATGCACAGAGTTTTTAAAGAGGACAAATTACAAACCCTGAAATACTTGGATTCTCCACAGCTCGGGTTACTTTACCTTTCCTCCCGGGGCCACTCCATACATTTGAGCAACATCAGTGACTTGGAGAGGTCTCTTACATTGTTTTATAATGTGAAAACCAAATGCTTCATCTGAAACTAGAAACAATTCATCTACTTCTGAAGGTATAATAAGAGAGCAAGGACAGAAATAGATAGTTTTATCACAAAGAAATGCAGATGAGCTGAATGCATCTAGATCTGGATCCCTACTGACTTTATCATACTTAGTGGTAAAAAAGACTGAGAACAGGAGTTCTGGCAGCAAATCTCTCCCTAACAGCTATATATGACTTTGTTACTGCTCCAGCAAGAGGCAAGTTGTATCAACTGTAAAAAATATGTTCTGGGATTGACTAGGCCATGAGGAAAACAGACTGGGCTGACTGCGACAGACTTCAGATAAACCACCCAAGCCAATGGTCCAAGTCCTGAGTATGCATATTCATGGTATCCAAAATATGCAGACTAAATAGCTTAGAAAAGGCTCAAACAATCCTAGCAAGCAGCCTGCCTCTGCACCACTGTGAGGCATGCTCACTGCCCAAAGTCTTATGGCAATACCAACTTCTACTGCCGTGCTGAGGTGGGCATACCCACTGGGTGCCCTGTCCATCCCTAGGCCAGTCCTTTCTGGTACTGAGGGCTTCAGCAGCTCTGATGCAGCCTCCACCACACCACTGGGAGGGGATGAGGTCCAGAGGAGACCTGCCATCTTCAGCCCTCTGGGGATCCAACTGGGCCTGATGCTGCCACTGGGAAGAGCAACATCTAAAGACTTGACTGACAGTCAGAGACTTTGCCTTGGAAATGAGAAGAAGGAAAAAACCCCCCAGTAATATTACAGTGCTACAGATTAAAAAGAGTTTATGAATAGAAGCTGTAAATGCTGTCACATAAACAACAAAATTGGCAAAATATCAGTTTGGTTTTGTTCAGGTTTTTTTCGATCAAAAACTTGTTCTCTCAATGTTCTCTCTCCAGCATAGAAGAACATGACACAGCAGAAAAGAAGGAGTGCTGAAGGATGATTAATGTAGCAATGCCTTATCACTCTTTAGCTGGACTGAGAAACAGTATATATGCACAAAAAGTAGGTGCAGTATCAAGCCCTATGGGGCTCCATAACACATAAAATAACCAGAAAATAAATTTATCAAGAGACTGATGTGAAAGTCAAGAGAAATATGCTCTGATAAGGTGTTTCTTAAAATTCAAAATTTTAGCATCCACCAGAATACTGCCTTACTCCTGGAAAAGGGGTGTAAGCTACTCACCACACTGTGATCAGTGAAACTAATGAATTTGCCTCTGTGGATTAGCCTTGTGATTGAATTGTCTATTAAAGGATGAACTTGTGATGAAGTCTGCCCTTCAGCAAACCTTCGATGATACATCTCTCTTCTGTTCATTTTGACTGAAGCTTATAGGAATGTCCAGCCCTCCCTCTAGTTCAGAGAGGCCACTGGGTTAAAAAGCTGTTTGTGGGTCATTAAGACACACGCATACATGCAGACAGCAAGTATTGCACTTGCTTTGCCTCCCCAGGAAACTAGCTAAAACCAGACACTCTTCTCATCTGTTTATGAAAGGAAAGCATCCAAGAGAAATGTGGACAAGTATTTTGCAGAACTGCTACCTACTTCTTTTAAATAATTGCTGCATTAAGGGAAGTTGGAACAGCCTCAGAGATCAACACATAGTTCAGATTTCCTGAATAGCTGAGCTTGAAAAGCCAGGAAGGAAAACAGTCCAAAAAGGCTGTAGGTGGTCAAGCACATCTGCTAAGCCACTTGAATGGGATCAGACTGTGAAAAACTAACAATGAAAAACAAAGTGAGAGACCAGCGCTTCAGTGGTAATAGGACACAGAGCCTTCCCCTTCTCTACCATTTTCTGATAAAAATGTCCCAAGTCCTTGAGAAAGACAGCTTTGAATCTATCCTGAAGACAGGCACTGGAACTGAAGTGACATACAGAGAGATGGTTTTACACCATTTAATGTCTTCTAAGCACATATTTTTTATATGTGCTTCCAATGTAAAAGGTAACGAATAACAAACAGACTTAGCTGTCAAGAGCCATTTTCAGCCCGTTTAACTTCATAAAATTGTTTCAATAAACACAAAGAATAATAAAGGAAGCCAATATTTCAATAATATTCACAGTCTTTGGTATTCAGTTCTCTGATGACCCAGAAGGAAAATAAATGTATCAAGCTGGGCATGTAACTGATCGTAATTTTCATCACTTTTCCTCTAGTAATCTTGTACAATTTGTTATGCTGTTTTGTGGTTTACAACTTAGCTAAAAACAGACCAGCATCCTGAAATACAGGATTTATAAATGTCAAAATATAGGCAAATTTGCTTCCACACTATCAGACTATTTATCTTATTAACAACTAGTCTTATTACACAAGCTCTATGTGCTGCACACTTATAAACCAAATTATCAGCTTCATTTAACTTCAGTCAAAGTCATGCCCTAACAAGTATTTATCAAGACAATATGAATGACATCACGGTTTTTGCCATAAGGTGTTCTACAACTAGTACCTGGCTAGACAGTGTTTTTTCCTCAAACTCTTCAGTAATTACAGATATTGTTTAAGTATCTCATGTGTGTGTTAGTGCTCTGAAATGCTCCATGTAAACACACCTTGGAAAGCTGACTTACCACCTGTGGGGAAAATGATGTCATACTTCGTAGGTGGTATTACCATAAACCCTCAGTTCACATTTGCTTGTAATATGAGACATGGGAAACACATGCTGCATGTAGCTAGAAGAAAAAAAAAGACACATCTCACTTTTTAATCGTTTCAACTTTCCACAGCATAGCCAAGTTTTTTGTAGTGTTTTTTTGGTGTAGCGTTCCTTACTAATGATTCCTGTCTTCATTCTCACTCACAGTCTTTTCAAGCTGGTGTTTTCACTGTAGCATATGCCTTTTATGCTGGAAGACAGCACTCTGGTCATGGAATAAAATGTTAGTGAAAATAAAGAAGTCAGCCACATATACCATGGGAAAACTGGTCTACAGTCAACACACAGGTTTATTCTGAATCCTCCCAGCTGCACCAAAGAAGGTCCAAGTCAAAATAAACGCTACTGCATGTGCTAAGCCAGAGAAGATTCGTGAGGATTGAACGCATGAAGAACCTGACTAGGATACAGAAATGCCTTGTAACTTCCACTAAATCCCATAACAAACTCACATTTCATGTGGCTAATAGGAAAAGTGTCTGATAATTGGGTGGTGTAATTAAATGAGTCCTCCACATCCGCTATGAGCAGAGACATTTACCATGGTCATGGAGCTACTGTACTTCTGTCAGCTTCAGAGAGGGAATTTATCCTAGTAGGAATTGACCTCTAGAGTTGTTCATGTCCGCCCAGTTTTCATAATTGCCCTCTTTCTGCTTTCTGTACAAAACAGCACAGCTATTTTGAATGACAAAAGATATGCCACTGAAATACCAGAGACAGCTTCTGAAGAGATGACGTGGACAGATACTGAAAGAAAGAAATGAAAGATAACTTTGATGAAGAAGATGGTCCTACCTCTATACTCTATCCAAATATACACTGCTGTATTTTTTCAAGAAACAAAATAGACTAGTTGGGAGATAGGAAAGAAAAGTCAAGAATACTGAAAGTGTTTTCCAAGAAGATCATAAAAATAGCTCCTGCTAAAGTAGAAATAGCTGCTCCTGGGGACACATAAACCCCTGTGTCATTCCCATGGAAACAGGAAATACTTTTAATTATCACAACACTGCTACAATAATAAAACTAATAAAAACAATGAAATTCAAAGATAGGTATACATCCACATATTAACTATTATAACTTCTTCACACTGCATTTGTTCAACTTCTTTCATTACCTTGCAAGATCATTCTTCAGGACATATAATATTGAAAAGAAATTGTTTCCTCCTCAGACAAGAGAGCTAATACAAATAGCAATCCTGGAGAGATGTGTCACAAGATTTATCTTAAAAAAATAAAATGTTTTTGTTCTACTCACTTGTGCTTTCTTGGATACTTTATCTGGTTTTAGAGCAAGAGTAAGACAGAGAAATAGCAGGGGGCCTGGAAAAAAATGAACAAGAATCAACTTAATTCTAAGAGGTATAATTTATAAGAATGAGGGGCTCCGTCTAGAGAAGATTGAGGGGAGACACCATGTCAGATTTCAAATATATACAAGATTGCAGACAGAAGAACCTATTCACTGGATCCCTAATGAATAAACATGTGTTCGAACTGCAAGAAGGAAACCTGAAGCACGACGTTTGGCAAAGGGCAACACAGAGGTACTGTCAAAAGACAAAGTGGGATCTCCAGAGGGAAGGGTTTTCGGGAAAGCTGAGACACACATCTGTTGGAAGCATTACAGCATATTTGAACCAGGTTTGGCAGCAACAGGGTGGTCTATGTTATCCTTGGAGATCCTCCTCAGCAGCTCTGTACTTCTTCTTGGCAATTTCCAGCTGTGGTTTTCAGCCGCTTGACCTGTGAGACTGCTCACTCCACCTTGTGTATGGGGACACAAAGCCAAGGGGTCACAGGGGGGAGCTCCATGTCCTCTGGATGCTCACACATGCATTGCTAGTACTGTGAGCCATGCACCTGCAGTCAAGGCTGTGCCTCCAGGTCTCTGCAGGTGAGCTCTGTGCAGGTTTCCTCTTCCATGAGTCAGGGCATGACCACGTCCACAGCAGAGTTGGAGTCGTTTGTCCCAAATGGTACGTAACAGGTGTAACAAAGGAGGCACTCCCTGTGGAGTTGACTATTTTTTGCCACAAGTATTTTTCTACCATATTTGGTGTTCTAAATATGTGTTTTGTTGACAGATTTCCCAAAAGAGTTTAAAAGAGGTGCCAAGAAAATGTTTCAAGTAGGGTGAGCCACTTTCAAAAGCCAGCTTCAGCACCTGGCATTAGGATGGAAGTGAGTGTGGCGCCTAGCTGACATTAATACAGACCTGGCTTTTCAAAACAAAGTTTGGGAAACAGCAGAAGCAGGTGCATGAATTAATTCTGCTCATATAGAAGATGTTTGGGTTTTTTCTCACATTTTCTTAGTAAGATGGAAAATATCTGTCAAAAATTATCCACCAATGGGAACACTTAGCAAGGATCTGCCTGAATATGAAAAGATATTTGTCATAACAGGTAATGCCAGATGAAATTATTAAAAAAGAAAATGAGTCTGTAGATAAAGTACAGGAACAGAAGTAATTAAATTTGATTTTACTGCCAAGCAAGTAACAAGTGTCAGAGATGGCCTCTGGAAAGTCCCTAATCATGTTGTTTCAGTGTTTTGCTCTCTAAAATGGAATTTTAATAATTGCACACCTCACAAGTGAGCTGTACTGCTATGCTTAGGAGTGATTGCGAAAGGATCTGTGATTAGCTCACAAAAAAATGTTATTCACATTATTATCACTATGATCTGTGTACATTTAGGCAAATACATCTGTGTCCCTAGGTGATTTATTTCGGATGCTGGCTGGAATTTAGATGTAAATAACTTCTTACACTCAAAGTGTTCCTCTGTAGTTTAGTACAATTGATTGACAGAGTTATCTATATCTATTATACAAACTGTTTTGCTGTATAATCTGGATAGTTGCCTAGATCTTAAATCAAGAGCAAATAGGGAAGAGCCCACTCAAAATAAATCCTGTAATATGTAACAAGGATGCTGTAGAGCAAAACATGTTGAGGAGGGGTACATTAAAACTACAGGAAACAACCTTTTTAAAAATGCTCAATATCAACTTAGTAAACAGAATCCATGTACTTTCTTGTTGAAATAACAATTTCAATTGACCTTAATGAAAGAGTAAGAATTATGCTCCAAACAGAACAACTCAGTAATATAACTCTAGAAGGCAAGCATACTTGGAATATAGATCTAAAATACCTGGGCTATGCAAAACTTCCACAGGCTTGATCTGTCAGTTCAGATCAGTTCAGACTATTCTGAAGACAGGCACCTATGCAGCATTAATGCCAGACTACATAGAATTTCTTTTCAGATTGCTCTTATGGGTATCACATCTCCTTACACAGGTGGCATAAAGCATAAAAGCTGTGATAGAACAAGTTTATCCTGCCAGATGATCTGACAACACACTGAGGTAGCATTAGCATGCATCCATGGATCTTACAGCTCAGCATGCTGGGAGACGACTGGCCAGAGAAGTGTGTGCGTGCTGCAATACCTCTTTGGTTTCCAAGAATTAGCAGCTTAGAGGAGAGTTAAATGAAGGGCTTGTTGTTGTTAACAATACCAGAAAGGAGGACTGCTCATAAATGTAAACCTTAAAAATCACAGTAAAATCATCTATCAAGACTGTCAACTAATAGGATTGAAAAAAGTACTCAGATATGAGTGACCTTACAGGACAAAGAAGAGGCAACTTCAGATTCCTGCAAGAGAAGAGATGTATGGGTTTACATGGGTTTACAAAGAGCAGGAAGATCCCTGGCTTCCACCTGGAGCATTTGATAAAGTGCATTTAAGTGCAGAAAATTGCACCAGGGCCACCATCATCCCGTCTTTGCAAAGATATTTCAGGCCACAACAATCCTGAAATGAGCCACAGTCACACTCATTCACACCAATCAAAGCAAGGTAGAACCACGTACAGCAGAGAAACATTTTTCTAACTTGTCAAAACCTCCAACGAGGAGCCTTTTCCAGTGTTCTGTTGTCTTGGTATGAAGTTTTTCCTATGTTTAAATCTTATGTGATGATCATGTAAGTTTTGGCCAACATCCATTAGAGCCAGGAAAAATGTTTCAGTCCTCATTACTCTTTAAGACATCCACCTAAACACTGAAGTCTTTATCAGCCTAAGCAAGCCAAAGGGTTTCCATCCCTTAAACTTTGCTATAGTTCTTGCTGCTCTGCTCTTATTTCTCTCCAGTCTCTCCAGATATCTATTGAATACAGTGTTTTCATTAAATTTGACAAAGTTCCCTGATGCTTGTGCAGAGGCTGCCTTCTCAGGCAAGGTTGCCATTCAGGGGCATGAGCACCGAAACTACTGACTATTAGATAGACACCATAAACCAATTTCATTTGTCCTGCTATTACTTCATCTTGTGGTGTCAGGCCTTCCCTGCAGTACGCCCAAATCCCTTGGGATACTGTTTCCCACACTTGTAGCCTGCTGAAGCCTTGCTCTCTAATGTGAATCAATACGGAAATACTGACTTAAACCAAATGTCCCATCATTTCTCCTGATGGGAATAATTTAAGGAAAGTGTTATGCTGCTTAAGTCAACAGGATAATTTAGAAAATGTTGTTCGTCAAGATTTTTCAACACTTTTCCTTTTTTCAGAATTTTAAGAAAGCTGCCATGCAAAAATGTTTAATATGTTTGGCACCATCACTTTTTCCACAAGCACTGTATAAACAGTGCTGCAACCTGTCCTTAGTCACACCTACTGAGACCATCTGTATCTCCCTCCTCTCTCATGCCTGGACTACACACTCTTTCGGAAGCGACTTCCCACTCACTGTACCTCAACAGCAGTAAGTGCCATGCAGGCAGAGCATGGGAACAGCAACAGTAAATAACACCACAGCAGATTGTTACTGCTACTGTATTTTACACATGTACTGCTTCAGACTTGGAGGCCTGTGTTCCCTATCCAGCTGCAGATGATAGTAACTGCTTTGTCCTCCTGATTTAATGTCAGGTTTCCCACTTGGGAAATTAGTATTTTCTGAAGATAGAAGATATAACTCATGCTTCAGCAGCCACGGCTTTGCAACATGATCACTGCAAATGATGAGTATTAGATAGATATCCTGAACTAATCTCAATCACTCTACTTTCATCAAAAAAACCCCAGTATCTTCAGTAGGACTTTCTCTTGCATGTACAAGTGAAATGTAGACCTACCACTTCTTTACAGCTTCTTCACACCTGCCTCTTCACACTGCTCTTTTAATAATATAACCCAGGATTACTTTAATGAAGGAAAAGGAAAATATTTTACCATACTTGTCACATGTTCTTTCAAAGCCTGTGTGCTGGTGGGCTTTCTTGCCCAGGGGCAAGGGAAAGGTCAAGGCACAGAAATACCCAACTTTTCTTCAGCTTTCGCTCGGGGATACAGTTTATTATCTAAACATCAAATTCATAAAGTAACACAAAGCAAAGTTATTCCCTCATCCAAAGCCAGCTGCAGGGGCTCCCAGGCTTTCCATGCCAGAAGAAGGGCACACATCTTCATCTAAACCCCTGATGAATCAAGTGACAAGCAGGCAGCCTGTAACCCTTTCCTGACTGTTTAACCCTGTCACAGCAGGGTTTATTGTTATGAACGCTTTATTTCAGGGCTAGAAGAGACAATTTTACACTCTTTTAGGTTTCTAAGTGCACAACACTTCGAGGTTGGGGTTTGGGTTTTTGGTTTCATTTTTGTTTTGTTTTGTTTTGTTTTTTGTGCATCACTACTTACAGCAACATTAGATAATTTTGCTACACATATTTAAAAATCAGGCTATGGACTGCTATATGTGTTGGGTTATTTTTTTTGGTTGGTTGGTTTTTGTTTGGTTTTTTTTTAATTGAAAACTTTGTTCCTCAGAACAAGCCTGTACATACATTTATATTTTCATAAATATACTGACCACAGAAAGACCAACCGCATGTTTAAGAGTTCACAGCTTCTGAGAAGTTGCTATAAAATATCAGAGGAGGGGAGGCGAGAGGAGAGAAGGGGAGGAAATGGATTTATTTTGAAGGCTGCTTCAGATAATTACCTTTTGCAAGTTGACCGTGGTTGCCTTATGACTGTGGGCTTGTGAAGGTGGAAGGCAATGTTGGATTATTTGACTTAAAAACATGAGTAAAAACTCAGTCCCTCAATTGCTATCTGAAAATGTAAACATAATTTTCCTGGATGCTGGCTGTACAAGGTCTATCATTACAAGCTAGAGAACAGTAGAACAGATACTGGGCAAATACACACACAGTCATCACTCCCAATTTTATGGGGAAGCTGAAGCATAAAAAAGATTAAATGTGCTTCTGTCCAGAAACACAGCACTCGTTACAATAGGTCCATTTTGCTTTCTGTTATTTTAACAATCATTTTACGATGCACTCACCTGACTTTCTGTACCTTGTTCCATTCTTTTTGAGAGAAGTGTGAGTAGCAAGATCTGTCTCTTAAGTTCCATAAAACTTCATTTAACTCATGTTGTTCTTCATTTCCTTGGAGATAAGAGGTGGAGCTGACAATGAGCAGGATCCTTTCCCTTTCCTGAACCTCTGAAAAAAATGCCTAATTAATTCCTCTGGTGCAGCCTGTAACATTAGATTAAGACACATACCAATAAAAAAACCATTCAAGTTTCAGACCTCAAGGTTAATTTCTCTGGCAGATAATGACACTTCCTTTCTGCTTGAAGACCTAGCTAATTTGATGTGAAATCACTGAACTAAATTTTTTAACAGATGTCACTAGGCTTTCCCTGTGGATATTTTCAAGAGTGAGCAAGTCAGTGTGTGGACTCAGCACTGGACCCCACTTCTCCTTGCTGTAACTATATCTCTTCTGCTGTAACCACTAGACTAACTACTCGCTCTTCTGCAGGACCAGACAACCCATGAGTGGTAGATATTCTTTAAATCTTGCTAAGGGAGGCTAGGTCAAATGACATTTCTCCAAACATTGTTGGGGGGCTGAGTCCCATGCAACAAAATGTGGATGCTCTCTCTATCACAGGCTCCCACATCTCAGAAGAGCTGCATCCCTGCACACTCTGCACTGATTCCACTGCCATGAATTATCTCACTTGTAGCTTCCTCCTCCACCTCTGATCTTCTCCCTGCCATGGAAGAGTATGTACAAACAGGGAGGTGTAAACATCCTACCTGTCTTTTTTGCCTAATTTTCATGAAGCTTTCATGAGATCAGTTGCAGGTGCAGCTGTGAACAAACTATAGCCTGGATAATGTGACCATATATTCCTTGCCTGAAGAGAGGGTAAGATTTGGTCTCTACACAGAATTGCAATATAGGCCTCTACATAACTGGTGGATCAAGTAGGAGTCAAATCAGGTTCTGTCGCTTTAAAACTTTCCTCCACCTTCCATCACCTCCATCCATCAGTTGCCTGCAGCATGTATATTGAGGAATCGCGTGCAAACCTTAGCATAACCCAAGGCTTAACATAAACTATACTCTTTCAGGTCATTGGCAAATAACAGGTATATCCGGTTGTACCTTTGTACTTGCCTGCACGCAAATTAAAAGCTCATGTAAAGTTACAATAATCAAAGTCAGTCAGGGGAAGGGGAGGAGAGCAGGGGGATAATAACCGGGGGATCAGGTTATTTATCTTCACAGGGAAGCCACTGGGAGAAGCCTCCTTGCATGCCATTTACACCTCAAAAGAAAGACAGGGGCAAATCTGGCTTTTGGCCAAAGCCATCCCCTACAGCGCCCTAACCTGTGCCTAATCCTGCCTTCTGCCTGTATCTGGTTATGTTACCTCCACTGCTGCTACCTTTTCCTCCTTGGCTGCAGGGTGAGTGTGTTTCTGTGGGAGACAACAACATCCAAGATGGATTTTGGGCTTTGCTCTCATGGTCTCAGCTACTGCTGCTTTTGCTGTGAACGTGTACCTCCAGTCTGATGCTGCTTCTGCAGCTGCTTCAACCCCTATTCCCTGACAGAGCCATCTACTCTTCCTGCAGAGTGGCCCCAGATCTGCCCTGCCACCCCGGGGCAGGCACAGGCTCCCGCACTGCTCTCCCTTCTGCAGGAAGCCAGCCAGCATTTGCGCAGCCACCCTGAGCCAGGGTGTGGGTTGCTTGGGAAAGGGAAGAATTTATGGCAATTTTTTTTTCTGTCTTTCTCCCTTGGCATGCCATGAGATTAACAGACATTAGCAAATGCCTCTTCCCGGAGTGCTGTGACAGGACGAAACCTGCCCTGACTGGCACCTGCAGTCTCTTTCCCTTGTGGTCTTTGATCTGCCATTGCAAAAGGTTAGAAGGCCTGAATGGCTCAGAAACAGACACTTCCTTGGGTTTGCTTCCAAATGCTAGGAGCAATCTGTATGTGTCAAGACCATTTTCTCTCCCTGTAAAATTTACTGAGGGCTAGAGGAAATCTTTATTGTTATTATTTGTCTAACAGAACAAGTCAACCATCTTGATCAAGATTGCAGCCCTTACATAGAATACTCTAAAATTCTCCTAAATTCAATTTTCCATCATTGACCACAGACACTTCAAAGGGAGTTTCCCTTGTTACACTGGTATGAATAAACATTCTCCAAGTCTTTCTCAAATTAAAAACTGTGCAAACAAATAACTCCCATTTCCCATACCCCAGGGAAGAGTATGAATAATTCTATAGGTTACAGTATTACCTGCATACATCCCAGTCCCTAGAATTTGAGTCATTTCATTTGCCTCTGAAATGCAGTTACTGCTGGAGGCAAATACACCAAACCCTTGCACAACAGAGCAGAGGAAGCCAAAAATGCCTTGCTACAGAGGGATTTGCAAATGTTTCCTCAGCTGAACATAAGCAGCCAAATCACAGAAGGTCCTGGTTCAGATTCCTGCATTTGCACCTGATAGGACACTTCAATCAAGACAGTGTAGCATAACCACTGTTTCTGATGGATGATCTCTCACTCTGCAGCTTCTTCACAAATATGATTCAACATTTTATTGACCTGCAGTAATGCAAGGGAGAGTGGGGGGGGCTGGAGGAGGGGGCAGGGAATGAGCATGTTTCCTGACTCATTTGAGCAGGGCTATCTAAGGGGTGACATTTACAAGCAAATCCTTGACTGACATGAAATTTATGAGGTCCGTAACATGAATCTCCTTTGGGAAATCCCAGCTAAAGGCGTGTCTCTTCATGATTAAAATCTAGGGAAGGTCCTCATGATGGACAAATTTTTGCACTCCTGTTTAGTTCAGCTGCCATCTCAACTATCAGTTTTTTGCCAGTACCACCTCCTCTCTCAGAGCACCTGAAAAATATAATAATTTTTTTAAACACTGAAAACTTCCCATTATAAAATTTCAATCTTCTGAAGAAAAACTTAGCTTAGGCCCTATGGAGTCCATGCCTAATAAGCAAGTTTGATGTATCCATGTGAATGTGCAGGCAAGCAGAGCAGACTTTTCAGAAGTTAGAATAGAAGCACAAAAGAGAGACATATACTGCCAGTACCATGAAAACACAGCGTGCATGAACACAGCTAGCCAAGACCTGCTAGTTTGACTTCAAAAGAGAAAGTGTATATATATATATATGTGTATATATATATATACACACACACACATATATATATATGACTCTGTGTATGTGTGTACACACACTACACTAGACTCCTGGCATCACTTTCTGAACTACTCTTAGATGTCTGCAGCCCAGTCCAAAAACCAGTAGCAAGATGGGAAATATCATAGCAGGGAACTTACATCTATGTGCAGCTCCCTTACCTAGATCAGACATGCATCCCCCACTACATAGCCAGGCTTATTCTCTGAAGCAAGGAGAATTCTGAAATTTAACTTGGATTTACTTAGAGGGTATTAGATTCAAATTGTGTTGCCCATTTTAACATTTTGACTGGTTGTTCTGCTGTCAAGGCACCGAAGAATGGTGCACACACAATACAAATTGAAGAACTCAAATTACCAATACGTGTGTCATGGAAAATTGGGAAGCGGTGAGCTGAACATTTATAGGCTGGGATAATCAATGGCTAGGACACCTAGCACACAAGATAGGAAAACCCATGTTCTCATCAAAGAACTTTAAGTTTCTTCATTCCATCTGTGTGTGCTTTTCTATCTTCTCCCTCTGTGCAGAAGAGTCAACTCTCTGCAAATTTCTACTTGCACAGAGTTCCTTTAGCTGGAAACTCTGGGTCCCCCATTACTTATAACTTTGCCAAACCTTAATCATCCGGTCTGAAATTTTCTATCCCAACAAAAATCCATATTTCACATTGTTATCTTTAGAAATGTTCACTCCAAAACCAGTTGAATGCATTCATAGGTACAAAGAAAATAAGTGTTCATTTTAAAAAATTATGGAGGTCTTTCTTTGACAAGCTTTGTAGCCTCAAGCTCTAAAGCGAGAACGTGACATTTGACATTTGTCTGGATAATGTCTTTTCTCCCACATTTGTGCCTTTTGCTCTTCCATTGATAATTCACTCAAATTTGGACAAATGTCCAAATGCTGAAAAACTGTATTTGCACATCCACAGTAAAAACTTTGTGGAACTTCACAGGCAAATCTTCAAAACCTTCACTCCCACAGAATATGCTTCTGCCTGTGAGTGAGGTACGCTTTGCTTTCAGCTATAGCCCAGGACTGTTTTGAACTAGAGTCCATCACTCCTCTGAGCATGCAAGCACATTGGCATTTTCTAAAATGGCAAATACTAAAATCTTAAGAGTTAATAAAGCAATTGCACTACAAACTTTGTACCACCACTACTAAAACTACACCAACAAAGTCTGGAAAACAAAGGAGAAATATACTACTTGTTAACATGATAACAATATTGGCCCCAAGCAATGTTATTATTTTAAAGCTCTGTAGTGACCTAGCACATCATACAGGCTATAAGATTTCTATAGTTCAGTATAAAGATGGACTTTGGCAACATAACTCTTGGTTCTGCAAGCCTCAGAAACAGTGTGAGGATTCAGAGCTGCCCAGGGAGTCCCTTTGCTAAAGAGACAGTGAGCAGGCAAAGCAGTTTGTCCGCACGTCACATGTCAAGGACAGATAAAATAATGCACACCTTGAGCAGCGTTTAAACTTTCCAAAATGTTATTTAATCCGTCTTCTTCAGAGTACTTCTTTCAGAATATTTTAAGAGTAATGTGTAAATTAGATTTTGCTCTTTTGCCTCATGGCAGAAGGCAGTTTAAAAAGGCTTCTCAAAAGGTAGACACGAAACTGTCAGCTCTAAGAAAGACTTAGCTATGCAGTTTCATCTAATACTGTCAAGAAAAGACAGCAAGTTTTGGGAAAAATATGACAGGAATTTGGAAATGCAAAATCAAAAGTCTCACAATCAAATTTGATGCCTGAATTAAGTGTATTGCTATGTTCTCATTTCTGTAATCATACCTGTGTGTTGCTTGTATGGAAGCAGAACACAATATATGCCTTTAATTTGTAAGTAACATGGAAAATGCAAACAGATGGAGAGGGTGCAATTCAGTCTAGCGCTGAGCTGAGCCTCAGCAAGTTCTGGGAGGTTCCTTGCCTTCCCACAGCAGCTGGGAGAATTTGGCTCAGAATTAGAAGCCCAATTTAGGCTTTTGAATAGCTAGGCAGAATTGAAAATAAAAGCTGAGAAGTCAGTAGGAATGCAGGGAAGAGTGAAAGTCCCAAGAAAGCTGCAAGTTAATGAAGGTTAAGAATGTGATATGTAACCACAAATACATATGCTTTAAAAAACATACCACAAGTGCTTTATTTTAGGCCACAGTGAGTGGCCTAAATAAATAACCCTGAATCGTGGAGCTGCGGCCAGTTCCTATGTGTGCCTGATGCTCCGGGTAGCACCGAGGATGTGGTTACTTCTATTTTGCTTACATATCATGCTTGGTAGGACAGAAAAGCTGCCAAACTGAGCAAAACCAGGAACCTGCATCAGACACGACCTCGCTAGCATCTACCCTTCTGGTATCCCCATCTCAGGTTAGTTTTAACACCGAGCAATTCAGTACCCTGTAGCTAAGCTCGAGGAAGCAGGGACATGTAAATGGTGCAGAGTAGCAAGCACAGATGGTGACTGTGGAGCCAGCTGCACTGAGGTGGTACTGTGGCTGGACTGAGTGCAGACCTTCTGCTCTGGGATCTGAAACTATTCGAAGGACGATGGTAACTCTGCATCATGCTGGATTGCCACATAAACATAGTCTGAGCAAGCTGTTGTAAACACAGAGGCTTACAGGTTCTGATTCTGATTGTAATCTGCTTGTTTTAGTGGTGATTTTCCTGACTTAAAGCAGTATTATCGAGACAAGAGTTGAACTCTAGAGGTGCCTAAGTACGTCAGTACAATTTTAAGCAGCCTGAAACAATAGGATATTGCACTTGGCTAGGTCTCCAAGTGATTCGTGTTTTACAGTTATGCTACTTGTTTCTTCATCTTATTGTGCAACACTTAAAAACAGACAATCAGTAACAATATTGCCAAGGATTATTTATTGAAGAATGGCTTGGACCACTCTACAAATGGTAAACAATTTGTACAAGCTCTACACTGAAGCAATCCCAGGAGAAAACATTGCTCAACTGTCAAATAATCCACCTCAAGATTTTGTAAAATTAAGAGAGAGGAAGAAAAGACCCACTGTCCCAGGTATGGAAAAGAGACAGAGAAATCTAGTGTGGGAGGGCTCTCCATGGAAAGCTGCAAAAGGAAGAGGTAAGAAAAGAAAACAGAATAAGGTGAAGTTTTTGAGAAATTCCAGTTGCTGCTCATGAGGACTTATGAGCATCTTACCAGCATCCAAAAGCAAAGAGAAGGGCTGCCATAGTTAGAAGCAAAACTGAGATTTATCTTCAAAGCCTTATTTAGGTAAGTAATTCTTAACACTTGTAAAAGTCTCTTATGTGTTGAGGAGCTTTCTTGGAAAAGGGAGGACTGTGGCAGAGACAAAAATTTCCTCTCAAAGGGCAAATGAAGGTTGTGCAATTCGTCCTCCTTTATCAAACCTTTACCTCCACAAGGACTCTTGTCCACATACACAAAGCACCTTCATTCAGAGCCACAGAGGTACTGATGCCTCCCATAAACTCTGCCAGCCCCCTACATCTGTCATTCCTATCAAATCAATCAAGATTTTTAAGAGATGAAGCTTGAATTCCTTTCCCTTAATCCCTAACTCACTCACTTGTAGCCCTTCAACTCCTTTTCTCTTCCCTATATTACATCAAGTAGGGTTTTCTAGACCTCAGAAATAATTCATTTTAGGTGGCATACATTTGCAGTGATTCAGTCTTCAGTGCCTAACAAAACTAACTGGCTCAGGAATTTGGGACTGGCTTCAGTAGGACCTGCATCTCAATTAAGTCCCCAGAACTGAGAAAAAAAGAACATGCATTCTTTAAGAGCAATTCTGAACTTCTGTACTTCTATGAACAAAAGAGGTGAGAAGAATAAATAAAGAGGTAGGCAGGAGGGCAATTTGCGGAATATGGCAGAGACCAAGAGCCAAATCAGCCATTGCCTTAATTTTTGTACACTAATTCATTGGTGTGATAAAACACTTCACTCAAGCTATGCTTGATTGCAAGGAACTAAGCAAGGTCACATGGAATCAGACCCTAGAAAATTGGATGAACATTCACTGTGTGCAGTCAAAATAATACTCAAGTTGTAATAAAAGCAATAGTAAGTTAAAACCGTAAATTGTAGAGGGGGATCAGGTGGTACTGTCTCCATAGAAGAAAATATCTAAAATAGGTTTTCTCTCTTTCCTGTCTAATAGTGACAGAACTCCTGAAGACGAAAGAGAAGTGAAATAAAAAATAGTTAATATTTTCTTACAGCATTAAAAAAAAAAAAAGTACCAGAAATTAGAATTCCTGGGCTCATGCCTTAAACTGTGAGTTTGCAGGTCCGTGATAGTGGAAATACGTTCCTTTCCCTGTACTGCCTGCTAGCAGCCAGGAAGCAATCCCCTGCAATACAACTAGTTCAATTGCTGAACCAAAGAAAGGATTTAGGGACTTACTAACAACACCTGTAATGCCTGGAGTTTAGGCAACTTATTACCACAGTCACCATGAAAGGGGCAAATTTCCCTGCTAGCAATGGCAAACGCCCAGCACTATAGTCTAGAGCTCAGGTAACTGATCCAAGGTATTCCTTACCTTGGATCAGTTCCAGTGCCCAGAACACTCTTTGCCAGGAGAAGCCCATGTCTCTTCTTTGACATAAGTGAGATGAAGGAGGCCATCACAGTGGGACAGGACACTTTTCCACAGGTGAGTGGTTATAGGTTGTGAAATTGGGTTTAAACCTTCTGATAAGTTTAAACAGGCTAGTATCTCTCCAAGCTTGCCTTAACCTTAGTGCCATAGAGATGGATCTGTCTTTGCTCCTCTCTGACACTGGACTATGTGCTGAGATGTCTGCAGGATCCTTCCAGTTCACCCCAGAGGTAGGCTGGGAAGAGGGAAGCTCACTTTTTCTATCACTGCTCAGAAGAAGTGGTTTTGACACCTCTGTCACTTGCCAATGACAGGAAGAAGCTCCAAGGCACACAGAGAGATATGGCCGATGCTAGTCTGAGCAAGAGGTAGTATCGCCGACTGGGAGAGCCTGGGACGGTGACAACAGCCAGGATTACACTTAGCTAAGACAGAAGCAGTAGCAGCCTGTCCAGGACTGGGTTCACACACTGAGCTGGGCTGACTCCCAGCATCTAATTTTGTCTAATCCCTAAATGCTACCAAAACATCATATTTTCTTCTCATGATGTGACTGTAAAGCAGTCGAAATAAATGTTGTATTTTCAGGTTTTTTTCTTGATACTGCAAAAATGACGCCAACAAAGCAAAAGCATTCTGATTTCTTGGGGAACAATTTCCTTGATGTCTGGGGGTTTTACAGCCCGGCTCCCCCGGGGCGCCGAAAGGCCCGGGGGGGCTTGGAGCGCCTCACCCGCTCGCCTCTTGCCAGCCCTCCCGGTTCGGGCGGAGGCGCCAGATTTAAGAGTGAAAAAGCGCAGTAAGTGGGAGAGCAGCGAGTGCAGGGAGGGGGCGAGGCCGGAGGGCAGCGGGGCCGGCCGGGGGGCGAGCTGCCCGGCGCTTCCCAGCCTCATTCTCCTCGAGCCGGTGTCAGGTATTGCGAGGAGGGGTAGGGGCCCGGGGAGGAGATGGCTGGAGGCTTTCCAGCCCCGGCTCACGCAATGCTAACTCCGCACGCAACGGGGAGGCGACAGGCGGAGGAGGGGAAGCTCTCCGGCTTCCTCAGCCCCTAAGATGCAGCCGAGACTTCGCCTCCCGACAGCGAGGGCTGCGAGCCCGCCCGCCACCCCGCTCCCCTCCCGGCACCTCCTCCGCTAAAACTTTTGGCCCCGGCCATAAAAGCGTCCGCGACTCAGCCGCTCCACTTGGCTAAGGCCCAAGGGCAGCTGGCAAATAGCTACGACCCCTCAAGCCAGGGGACGGGCCAGGCAGCGGCGATTTGCCAGTGGGGCCGCCCGCGTCCCGCCCGCACCGCACCGCACCGCGGATGCCGGCGGGTTTAAAACCGGGAGTGCCAATGCCAGACGCCCAGAGGCGGCGGCTTCGGCTCCGGCTCAGTCTGGGAGCAGCAGGCCGTCCCCCCCGCGCCCTCTGAGCTGCTCGCCTTCGCTCCCTGCAGCGGGTTGGGCTGGCCCCGTCCCGTTCCCCGCAGCCCAGCAGGCGGGCGGGAGGGAGAGAGGGAGGGGGCGGCAGCAGCCCCGCTCGCACCCGGCCCCCGGGGCTGCACCGGGCGGGTGGCTGCCGGTGGGACGAGCTCCGGAGGGTTAAAACGGTGGGAAGGTGATAATAACTCTGCGCTGGGATGGGGTGCAATTGGCATTTGCCTGCACGTGACCTGCCAAGCTCCGGGTGACAGGTACCGGGGCTCCTAATGAATTTCCCAAAGGCTTGGATCTGAACGCCGCCGTCGCCGCTCTCGTCCCGGGGCTGCCGCCGGCTGCCCAGCTCCTCTCCATCCTCCCCAAGGTCTCCAATGGAAGCAGCGTGCAACAGGTCAGTTCTGCTACAGGAGCCCGAGGTGGCCGTTTATTTCACTCCTTCTTCCCCGCGCTGCTTCTGAAAGGCTGGAGCAAACGGTAGGAGCGGGCGGTCCCCGGGCACGGGGATGGGAAGCGGGACCAGTCAGCGCTGCCACGCCGAGTCTCAGGCATCCTCCGCAGCCCATCCCCGGGGCAGCCGACCGCCAGCCTGCGCTGCCGCGACAGGCACGAAGGTCCGGGAGGAGGTAAGGGCTCGGGATGGAGTGGGCTCCGTGACCGCTGCGGAGTTTTCCTCTCCGGAGCAGAGAGAAGCTCCGACGGCAGGGCGAGTAACCCGTTTCTCACAGTGGTTCTTTCGCCGGGGGGAGCCATGTGCAGCGCCTGCCCGCGTCTGCGGAGGCTCGGCAGGCGAGAGCATCCTCCTGCCTTTCTCTCTGCCTCTCTCAGCTGTGACCTGTTGGATCTCTCGCTGCGAACTTTCCCTGTCCGGGGTGGCGGGGGGGAGAGAGTAGCGGCCTCGCCGCCAAATACGACTTCGATCCCTTATTGAGCGCTTGCCACTTCGTTATCGATTATCCCTTGTTTTTCGCACAAGATCTGGGCGGGCTTTAGGCACGCGAGGAGCTCACAGCGAGGACGCAGCTCAACTCCGAGCACCTGGACGGCTGCCGGCGCTCCCCTCCGCCACGCCAGCGCGCCCCGTCCGGGCTTCCCCTTGCCCGCGGGCGACGGGAAGCCTCCCAGCCCTCCTGCGGGGAAGCTGCCCGCTGACCTTTCCCCTTCCCTTGCAGCATGGCCCTCGAAAGGCTCGGGGAAGCCCTGGGCAGCATCCCCCCCTTGCAAAGGTCCCTCCTGCTTCTGCTCTGCCTGCTCGCCGCCATCCAACTGGGCAAGTTCCTCCTGCAGCAGCAGCAGCGCCGGCGGCAGGGCCAGAGCCGGGCGCCGCCAGGCCCTTTCCCCTGGCCCCTGATCGGCAACGCGGCGCAGCTGGGCAGCGCTCCGCACCTCTCCTTCGCCCGCCTGGCCAGCACCTACGGCGCCGTGTTCCAGCTGCGCCTGGGGCGCTGGCCCGTGGTGGTGCTGAACGGGGAGCGCGCCATCCGCCAGGCCCTCGTCCGCCAGGGGGCCGCCTTCGCCGGCCGCCCGCCCTTCCCGTCCTTCCAGCTGGTGTCGGGCGGGCTCAGCCTGGCCTTCGGCGGCTACTCGGAGCTGTGGAAGCTGCACCGGCGGGCGGCGCACGCCACGGTGCGCGCCTTCTCCACGGGCAGCCCCGCCACCCGCCGCCTGCTCGAGCGGCACCTGGTGGGCGAGGCGCGGGCTCTGGTGGCGCTGCTGGTGCGGGGCAGCGCCGGCGGCGCCTTCCTCGACCCCTCGCGCGTCCTGGTGGTGGCCGTGGCCAACGTGATGAGCGCCCTGTGCTTCGGCCGCCGCTACAGCCACGGCGACGGCGAGTTCCTGCGCATCGTGGGGCGCAACGAGCAGTTCGGGCGGGCGGTGGGCGCCGGCAGCCTGGTGGACGCGCTGCCCTGGCTCCAGCGCTTCCCCAGCCCCATCCGCGCCGCCTACCGCGCCTTCCGCGACCTCAACCGCGACTTTTACGGCTTCGTCCGCGGCAAGTTCCTGCAGCACCAGCGCAGCCTGCGCCCGGGGGCCGCCCCCCGCGACATGATGGACGCCTTCATCCACCTGCAGCGGGAGCAGCCGCGGCTGCAGCTGGAGCACGTGCCCGCCACCGTCACCGACATCTTCGGCGCCAGCCAGGACACCCTCTCCACGGCCCTGCAGTGGCTCCTCATCTTTCTCATCAGGTAGGTGCTGGCGGAGGTGGCACCACAGCGGGGCGCCCCACCTATCCTTGGGAGGGACACGGGAGCCCGTCTGGGGCGTCGCGGTGCGAGCGCCCGGCAGTCCCGGGGGAGCCCCGCTTAAACTGCTCCCCTGGGAAGGCTCCTGAGGCGGGAGCGGTCGGCCCGAGCCAGCGCCTGGACCATCTGGTCTGGGCAGCACCGGGATCGCGATGCCGCCGGGGACCCGCCGTCGGGTCGAGGGTCTGCGGGACCGGGCAGCGCCAGTCCGTGCAGTGCCGGTGCCTTAGCGACTCCCGATTAACTAACACGGAAGCTCTGGGAAACTTGCCAGAAAGAGATAAGAAAATATAAAAAAAAATAAAATCCGACACAAACCCACCCTATTCAGGCCGTCGGGCATAAAGCGAGGTTGGCAGAAAGGCAGCCGAATAAAACCTGAAAGTAACAGATTTTACCAGGTCAAGATCAAGGAGATCATAGGAACAGGATAACAACTGATTAAGCACGATAAAGAGTTCGTGCACCGGTTTACAAAACCCGCTATTATGTTGATCTGCCATTGCGTGTGCCTTCCTTGCCATTGCGTGACTGGGGAAGGCAGACCCCTTGGGCAGCCGGCGGGTGCACTGCCCTGGCACCAGCACTTCCAGGGGGAAAACTCTGCTAGGGGACGTGGTTTAATAGAAGGCGCCACGAGACTGGCTTTTTTTTTTTTTTTTTTTATCACCTGCATAATTTGTGGGCTTGTGCAAACATTATCTACTCAGTCGCTTCATGAAAAACAGGCAAATATTTGACTTCAAGCTAAGAGTGTGATGCCCAGCGTTCACGTAACTTTTGGGTTTCTCCCCATTTCTTATGTTTGCCCAGCATTTAACATGCAGATCTGCTGCAGGAGGAAAAGGCAAGGATGGAGAAGCCAAACTTGTATACTTAAAGCAAATAAAGGCTCCTGGGAGGAGTGCATGCTTTTAGACAAGCAGAAGATGTATTAACATTTTGATCTTGTTTGGTTACTGTGTAGTCTTCCAAACTGTCCAGATTTCAAGACAGTCTTCTTAAAATATATTATAACGAAAATATATTTTGATTTTAACTAGAAAAAAGTGTACTCAAACTTAAAGTGGGATGTTCATAAAGCCATTCTGACAATTTAACAATTGGGATTTTTTTTTTTTCAGTTTAAAAACCCACAGGCTATCATATGTATGCAATATGTCTAGTAATATCAAACTCCATGTTAACTTTTAAAGTCACATAAAAAGCTGGAAAACAAAACTCTCATACCCATGGAAAACACAATACTTAGAAGACACAAGTAATTTTAGTTTTAGAATGAATTTTCAAAATTGGATCAGAATATTCAGTTTAAGCACACTTTAGGTTAGGTTCACTTTTTATGTTGAGAATCAGTTACGTGTGATATTAAAGTGAAAACTGAGCAAATCTGAAATTACACCACTGGATGGGAAGTTTGGATTTTTCTCTCAAAGTTTTCCATTGAGGTCTGCATGTTCCTGTAATATATTTAAACTTTGTTCAAACTTCATTATTTAGGGTAGGGGTTAAGTTCTGTGAAAAATGTTTACAGCGAGAATTATTTGTAAGAAAATCCTTTGAATGTGTTATGTACACAGACGCATCTTGCTTTAAATGACAGGTATCCGAAAGTGCAGGCTAAAATGCAAGAAGAAGTGGATAGGATTGTTGGAAGAGACCGTCTGCCATCTGTTGAAGATCAGCCTCACTTGCCCTACATCATGGCTTTCTTGTATGAATCCATGCGTTTCAGCAGTTTTGTGCCTGTTACTATCCCACATGCCACCACGACCAACACCTTCATAATGGGCTACCTCATTCCCAAGGACACTGTCATTTTTGTAAATCAGTGGTCAGTGAATCATGATCCAGCAAAATGGTCCAACCCTGAGGATTTTGATCCAACAAGATTCCTGGATGAGAATGGATTCATCAATAAAGATCTTACTAGTAGTGTGATGATTTTCTCGTTAGGAAAACGTCGGTGTATTGGAGAGGAGTTATCCAAGGTGCAGCTCTTTCTCTTTACCTCTATACTGGTGCATCAGTGCAATTTTACTGCTAATCCAAATGAGGACCCTAAAATGGACTTTACCTATGGGCTGACCATTAAACCTAAGCCATTTACCTTGAATGTTACACTAAGAGATACCATGGATTTGCTTGATCAGGCTGTCCAAAGACTGCAAGCAGAGAAAGTAGCCAATGAAAATCAGCTGTCAGCAAATGCCTAAACAATAAACCTTGCATCTACAGATAATCCCTCTTTCTCTTTTTAGACTTATATGACTTACAGTTTGTTCTGTTAATCTTTTTGGAACATAGCCAATATTACAAGTTGTAAGAGCAGGAAGGAAAGCTGCACAAGGTATAATTCAGTCCTCTTTTTAGTTCTAGAAGGAGAGCCAGGGGAACAATTTAATATATTAAATAATAAAACATATGCAATTTGAAAGTAAACCTTTTCTTTTCTAGCTTGTTCACAGAAGTTGCCATTGTAAAGTGCTTTTTATCTACTGACTGGTTGGAGCACCTCCAGGAACTCTCTCTACAATCCTTGCTATTTCTCCATGTGCTGTGCCTTAACTCTAGGTTTGCCTTCAGTGACTCCGCATCCCAAAGTGAAATTTCTTATTAAAAAAAAAAGAAAAGAAAAAATTAAAAAAAAAAGGGTTGTTTAGAACACTACAGCCTGCCTCTGAATTCCCTCTACTGGAAACTGCCATGCTCCTGTGTTGTGACTGCTGGGATGTCCATTAATGCCTCAATAATAAGTGTTCAAGAGATTTTTGGTAAAATGACAATGTAAAGTCTAGCCTTCAGCATTCCAAAGTGTTTACATAAATGACTAAAAAAATAAAAGCCTTCCTTATAAGCACAGTTGAAAATAAAATTTATGTTTTATATGAACATGAACAGAATGTCCTACTGTAGTAACTTTTCACTAAGTTTTGAAAGATCAGAATTTCTATGCCACTGAATGGCAAGTGAGATACAAATCATATGCTAATATGTTCATTAGCATGTTCATGAACAAAATAGATATTTGAATTAGATTGATAAAGGTATAGTTGAACTTTTTATTTATCTAGGAAAGAGTATCACATAATAAGCACATAAGTAAGTCCAGTAAAAACCACATCGGCCAAGGTACTTAGAGGTGAGAATATGGGGGGTTTATATTCAAACATTCATACCACAAGTCTCAAGTAAAGCATGCAGCAAATAAAACCCGTGTTCACTAGTCATTCTAGTAGGTTTAGTTAAATGGTATATCTGAAAATTAACTGTGTACTTTTACTACACTTTGCTTAGAACAAAGTCTCAGAAGGAAATGTAGCATTACATGTCCTAATTAATGTAACCATTAACTGAAGAAAGAGTACTTTTAAAATATTAGTGAGGCAAAGTTCATAAAATTTTAAAAAACCACCTAACCTATTATTTGAAAGTAAAAAACGTGTGAAACTTTATAGCCTTAAACCTCTGGCTAATATTTGTATACACAAAGCTGCACATATTTCTCTAAAAAGCAAACAATCCAATGTATATGCCTGATTTGAAGAGTGTTGGGCAGGCATTGCAAATCACCTTCAATTACATATGAAATCAATCTGAAATGAGAGTACCTCACGTGACTTGCCATGTTCAGCTGAGTACTAAATAAGGTATTAGTAGAGCTAGAAAAATAAGGGTACAATGCTACACAGTAAAGTAGCTCTGCTAAGCAAGTAAGGATTTGCACTGTGTCTTTTAATAGATGGCCAGTCTTAGTCACGTTGGCAGCAGTGACTGGACTCATACTAACATTGGGAAGAGCTAGGTTAATGACACAGTCCAGATCTTAGCTTCACTACTGATTTTAAAAACCTGAATCAAGCCTAAAAGTACTGCTCTGTAACCCCACAGAGTAATGTACCTGCTTAAAGTCTCTGACTTCATATGGCATCTATCATCTTTTTTTTTATAGTTAAAAAAAGCTTTCTGCTACATACACAAGGAGTAACCTCAGGTGTTTTTCTGAATTATGTACAAGTTTGTGATATCCCAGAACTTAGCCTATACCTGTGAAAAGCTTTATAAGATACTTAGGATTTTCCTATGGAGATCTACATTAGATCAAATGCTAGCAAGACAATTTCTCTTGTACCTTTGTAAGTATTGATATTAAAAAAAAATAAAGGATGTAACCTACAACTGAATAGTTACTCTAATGCAAGGATCACAAATTCATATTTTAGTAAAAACAGCTTTTACAATTTGATACTCTTCCAAAAGCTTTAACTTTGCATTGGCTACTAATGCAACATCCATACACACTGCTCATGTCAGTCAGGGGGTTACAGACTATATAGCTTTTGGTCAAATAAATGCCTTCTGTAATCTGTGAAGATACTCAAATTTAGTAGCACCTATTTAGAATGTATGCAGTTTAGTGAGCTAACTTCTATGGTCATTCTGAGATGTATCATTGTGTTACCAAAATACTAAATAAAATTATTCTTACACTACCATTGCTTAGTTTATGTATGGCTTTCTAACATCAAATTAAACAAAATTTTTATTTCTGATTTGGAAAGTATTATTATTTTAGATATTTATATACTTAGCACCCTCTTCCCATTTCTGGATTTTAAGGTTTTTCTCCACGCTGCCCTTACAGCTTCTCAGGTCTGCCTGCTTATTCATACCTTGCCCTCTGTGCTTAACTTTGTCATGCTCCTTGCTGCTCGCCTCAGCATTGATCTGAATTCTCCTCATGTCTTTTGCTTTGTTCTAATACCTGTTAATCTCTCCTCAGCCTGCACAATCTCCTATGCTATGTTCTTCCCTCTGGCATTTCAGTTGACTTCCACCTCCTCTATTTTTGAGCCCACAGACTGGTTTTCCTTTCTCTTTTCCCATCCTATACCTAGTGCTGGCATCTATATACTCCTGCCACTGGATCCCCACCTTGGTCCTTGGCACCAATTTGTGGTCTTTTAGCCTTGGTGTATAGTCAGAAGTGTCAGGAACGGAAATCTCAGGCCAAACAGGCCTTAATGTACACTTGCAGAGCAGTCTCTCACAAAATGAAAGCAAAGCTGTGGTGAAGGGTGGCTGTTATTGCATATATAAAACATTTCTTCATGATGCAGCAGCTCTCCCATCCTCCCACTCCTTTGTCTCCTTTTCTCAGTCTGCTACACAAGCCTCCTTACTTCAGAGGCATCTTAGAAATGACCTTCACATTTTCCCAAGCCCCAAGGAAGGGGAAAAGAGCTGGGTGGGACAGAAGACTGGGCAGACTGATGACCAGTAGTTTCCTCCTGATTTGGGATATTTTCAGCTGTAGTTTCTCCCTAAGCAGGCAGGATCCCAAGTTCAGGTCGAGTTGGTGAAATTAGAAGGAGCACAAGTGGAACACAACCTATAAAGACCTCCTAGAAATAGCTAAGGGCCTGTGGAGTAGGTGTAGTGTCCAGAGATACCCCATGCAGTGCATACCTGGCTGGGGCTGACCAGTGGGGCAGCGTTGATTCAGAGCAGGTGTCCTCCCTGGGTAAAAGCCAAGAACAACTACCTCCCTCGCCAACCTGTGACTGGGTGTCATCACAGCAATACGAGACAAATACATGTTGTTCTTTCTTCATGAAAAAAAGCACAGAGTACTGAAGCAGCTGTATTCAAGTCAAGATTTTTCCTTTAGAAGTCTTTACATTCAGGTTGTAGTGATTTCAGTGGGTCAGGAAAGCCAAATGTCATCTCACATTTGCTTCCTCTGTGTATGTGTGCACACATGCTTGGTCCATCTCACAGAAGTTTAGTAACATCCTTCATTCATGTTGAGGTAAGGGATTAAAAAAACCAAAACAACCACCAAAACAAGCGAAAAAGCCCACAAAACCCCAAAACAGGAAACTCAGGGAGAACTTAAGCATATATTTCTTGGAAAATCAGTAGCAGTCAGACCACCCCACTAACTAAAAAGGAGAGGAAACAAGTAGGCTGAGCTAGCAGAATTGATACTGAATATGTTTATACTAGTCAACTGTACCACTACATTCCTTGTGATCCTAATAGAAACCTGCTGGCTTCAGCAGGAGTCAGTTCAGAGCTGCTGAATACATAACAATAATGTAACAATAAAGGACAAGACTCATCAAAACTTGAGAAATAAGCACTGCTATAAAGGTGTGTGTGTGGGAGGTTATCTGTCTAGGATCTCTGTGTACCAGCCTAGTCACAGCACAATGCATCTGAATGCAAATTCACGACAAATTCCTATTAGTTTTGCAACAGACCCAATGTGTTTTTGTGAGTGGCAGGCAATGATGCATAGGTCTGTCTGTAGGAAGTTGTTTCAGATTATCCAGGCAGAGCAATCAGAGACTAGGCAATCGGGAACTCACATTTTACCTGAGAAAAGCTGAGGAATTAGCCATGAAAAGCAAACAGTTAGTATTTGCCTTTGCTGCATCTTCAACTTAGTTAAATTTTACTCGGATCTCTCATATGCCCACATAAATTCAGCTTGGGATAACACTGAAGGCAGATCTGGCATTTTTCATGGATAAAGAGAAAGACTGGATTCTGAAAGGTGTTTTTATTTTGGTATTCATCACAACATGGACATGGGGATGATCCCCACAACATGGGGATTCAAATTTCAACATCTTCTTTGTTGTTTACCATCCTGCCTTTTTGCAGCTGACTTTATCCATGTTTCAGCCACTTGTACTCAGACCAGGCCAAGTCTCTAAACTTTCAGGTAAAAGCAAACTCAGTGTTAGGCACAAACAACTTAGAGCATTTAAGATGGTTGTAGTCAATTCTTTGATAGCCCTCCTTTCAGATTTTTTGCCAACTTTTCACACAGCTCCACAAACCAGAAAACTTTTTGCTTGGTTAGTGTTGCCCTGTCCTTCAATACAGCAGATCTTGCTCCAGCCTGAAAGCATAGAGCTATAGAGCTAACCAAATCAAAAAAGAGTCTCTCAGCTCCCCAGACTCTTCATCTGTGCTGTATGTTTGGGGACACTGATCCATCAATACAGTGAACTCAGAAGATATAGGATGCTAAGGCATTTCAACTGAACATGAGCAGAGGCAGGGAAGAGAGCAGATGCATGGGGGGCTCATTGACAATTCATAAAATCAACTGCAGAGCTACATAGGAGTCATTTGCTGGAGTGGCTGAGAGTTGGCAGAGGAAAATATGTGTCTAGAGCACAGGAAGATTCCAGCTAGGAAGAAACTGCAGAGGGTCTTTGATTTCCAGGAAAAAAGAGGTGGTGATTTTACATTGCAAACATAGAAACAAGAGCTGAGGAACTAAATGTGAGGATTGGGCTGTCCCATACAGGCTGCAGGATTTGCAAATAAAACCAGTCTACAACAGAAAGTCATAGATAGTCTGTCATTCTCCTCATCTTAGCATCCCCAGTGTCTGTGAACAACAGGGAGGGGCAGCCCAGCTGCAACAGTCTGAATACCTTTTGGAGGAATTTTTCTCTTGACATTCAGAGAGAGTGGTAGAAGAAGCAGACACTACACCAGACAGAAACACTTCTGATCTAGAGGGTCCATTCAGAGCAGTTCAGTGTCATTTATTTGAGCAAGCTGAGCAGGAAGAGGTTTGCATCAGTCAGCTATTCCCATGCTACACAGTTACATCTTCAGCTCTATCTAGGCTTACTCAATACACCATAAGGAAGGAATACCATGTATTTTGTGGGATGCTCCAGAACTGGGTTCCATCTCTGCTATTATTGATATGTTTTCAGTGATGGCTCCTTTTGTTGGCAAGGGCAGCTCTATAAAACTAGATTTTATTTCCACAATCTCCCTTCTTCCAGCCTGAGCTCTGGTAAGAGCATAACTGTTATCATGCAGAAACAGGCTTCTAATCCTCTCATGATAACAAATGGGACTTCATATAATCACATTTTCTGTGCTAAAAATAACAGTACACCCTCCAATTATTTGGACTATTCTACTCATCATAACAGAAGCAGAGATGTGGAGTGAGACACCTTGTTCCCAGTACAAAAGCAAGGTTTAAGACAAAGCTTGACTTCACTAAGCAAGTATGCTTTGCTATCATCTGCAGAATAACGTGAAACAATACCCCAACCTTCTTTTATGCTTTGTATTCTGTGAAAATTTTCCAAGCTGCAGTTCAAAAATTTAATCCAACTGTATATCTTCTTTTTAATTATACTTTTTCACTCTACAGAGAAAAATCATAAATTGTGAGGCTATTAATCTTTTGTGGTTCAGGAAATTTAAATAACTCAATTCAAATTAAAAAAAAGAAAAAAGAAACAAAAAAAGAAGGTGCCACCAGAAATTAAACTCAACTTCACAATAATTACCCTAATGAAAAAATGAGATTCCTAACTGAACCTTCGTCTCATTGTAACAAAGCTCATTTTCCTTCCCTTCATTTATGTGTATAGCTGCTGGGACAGTGTCATGCTTCAACTTGTTCCAAGACATAACTATGTTCATCCCTCTGTTTCTGGCAGAGGTGAGAAAGAGCTGTACCTACACTCCAGAAAAATATGCCCTGCAGGGAAGCTTTCTGGGTAACTCTTCCAGGTGGCACAGAAACAAAAGAGAAGTGTTTTCCACCAGCTTTCTCCAGATAAGTATTCTTTTTCTCACGTGCCTAACATCCTGTCTAGCCTGATCTTCCAAGTGTGTGAGGAGCACCGGTGCCACAGACAGCTGAAGGCAGATCAGTCAATGGGGTTTTGGTCAGAAACATCACAAATAATATTTAATAAAATTAAACAAGGATGAACTCCCATAAAGGAGAGGAAGAAAAAATCTGCAGCAGATAAATATTTAAACTAAGAAGGTTCCCACAGAATTACGAGGTGGATCCTCCAGTAACATTATACTTGAATTGAAACCTTGTACAAAAAAAAACAACAACAACAACAACCTACTCCTGATAGCATTAAGACTAAGATATTTAGCATCTGGGCACAGAGATCTACAGCACACTGACAATATTGTCCTCTGCATTTGAAGGATCAGGTACTAATTTCCTTGAAATCATCAGCAGAGACTGAATTAAAAACATTAGTCTCATAATGTATTCACTACAGAATACTATTCAAATATCTTCATGTCTTACTTAAGGCCAACAAGATTCCTTTCTTATCTGCACAAGCAATCTCTTACCCTAATACAATACTTTTCTGCCTGAGTAAACAGCTCTAGCCTGTTCCCAGAGTTAAGAACATACAGTAGTTTTTATTGGGTATAAAGCCATAAAACTGCACAGCAGAATAGAAAATCTTAGGGAAGTTCTTGGAATAAATACACGCTCCATCAATTGTCTGAATGGTTGAAATCATGAAAGCAGAAGAGATGCATGAGGATTGGACACCAAAGACAACTTTAGCTCTCAAGAGGACAGATGCTTTCTCCTAGGGCTTATGAAAAGACAGTTAATGAAGTGACTGGACCTCTTTAGCACTCTTCATAACCACCAGACTGGATTGTCATTAGAGCCCTAACATTTTCCCTAGCAAAGATCCAGTTAGCACAGCTTCCTGCATCCTTACATTCATATACAATCAAAGTTTTCACGTAATTTTGAACAAGTTTGTTCCTGAGGATTTGTCATCTGTCTCTTTTCTTCAAATATTTCCCTGAAATACACATAACTTTAGGTGGCAAAAGACAGTTATTTCACTGAACTCAAGCCTTATGTTTTTATTTTTATTTTTCTAATAAAGGCACCTTCTGCCTTCTGGGGAAATCCAGCAAAGCTTGATCATATGCTAACAGAAAATAGTTCTTCAGGGTCAATAGCAAAGAATATTCTGTATGCATGGAGGAACAAATATAGGGAAAATCAGGGCAGTTGAGAAGTGAGAATGAGAACACATCAGAGAAGAAGAAATAACAGGCCAGAGAAAATAGAAAGAAATGTTTGATCCCATAGAGGAGAATGAAAACGAGGAAAGAGAATGTAAGCAGCTGCTAATGCTAATTTGTCCCACCCGCAGCTACAACAGCTCCCCAGGGTACCCTAGGGGCCACAGGCTCTAACTGATGGCACACACATGCACCTGCAGAGGGCATTTCATCTCATTTGCCCTTTTGTCTCCCCTGAGGAGAGAGCACAGACAATACGTTTATACCGAACACCTACCACGCAGGTTATTGGTGTGCTGTGTCCCTCCCTTACTACTTGCCATATGCCAAAGACCTATATTTATGTATGTCTTGCTTAGAAACAAACATTTTAAGCTCTGAACATCTTTGGTGGTGCAGTTAGATTAGGAAAAAAAGCAATACTATTACACTGGTGGAACACATTTCCTTAGGAATTGAGGAAATGAGCCACACTGATTTAGCCAGGTCATGTTGCAGAGACTAAACCAATTTAATTACCTGAGGTCACAGAACCACAAACTGGTCAAGATGGGAAGGAACCTCTGGAAGTCATCTGGTCTAACCCACTGATCAAACAGGGCCTCCTGGAACCAATCTAGTCATTCTATCTCCACATGAATAATAATAACTACCCACAACACTATAGGCATTTTTACAGTAAACACATAGCAAATAATATGTTCACCACTGGTTCAATTTCCTTCCCTCTTGAAGTTAAACCTTTATGGGCATCACCCTGGGAAACTCACTGCTGTCCCTAGGAAGTACTCTTCCTAAGCACTGTCCCTCATTCTCACTGGATGAGAAAAGCCTTCCCTTCACTTTCTTTAGGAGGTAAACCCAGAGGCAGAAAGAGGGAAAGGCCATATAAGACAGCCATTACTGCCCACCTCCTGCTGTTTTGAGCTGTATTTTATGTGATTTTATGTGCATTTGCTCCCCGGTTCATCACATAATAGAGAGGATCTCTCTGCCCAGAATGGACTGTAAGAGACTTTCCTGCTGCTGAACTGAGTCAGTAAGTCATTCATGTCTTTCCCAGATGTTTCTGTTTTCTCAGCTAACAGGAACCGTATGTACTGCTGGCTCTCCCTGAAGACCTGGGCCAGCACAAACAGAATGGGGGGTGAGGGAGGAGGAGGAATTCCCCACTTGACTTCAGGAACCAGGAGTGTGCTCACCTGCAGGAGCAGGGTTGGTCCAGGATGCTTCACAAGTGAAGGTTCTAACAAAGAACCTCTCCTGAACCACTGGGGCCAGTGTACACAGGTGTGATCAAATGTTGAAAATGCCCCCCCATCTTTAGAAGGTTTTAATCCTTTTAAACTTCTAAATATCACCTCATTGTCTTTGACACTTGTAGTAACAAATAAGCACTACATGCAGCAAACTTACCCTTAGGTGAAGCAGCCACGATATGAAGAGCACCCTGTTTGCTCACTGAGTTTTAGCGCAGAATTCGGTGTTTATTGTAATGGTGATAAATCAAAGAATCTAAGCTTTCCTCCTCAGTTTTTTTAAAATAAATTCCTTGTAAAATACTGTTATCTATTTTCATATGTTTCCAAATATCAAGGCAATGGTCAATACACAGCAGTCAAACTTTGTGGTCAGGCTTCTAGAGAGGAAAAGCTATAGAGCAACATGTTTGCAAACACCTAAGTTCCTAGTCTGGCCATTATATTTTATTGCCTTTTTTTTTTTTTAATTTACTGCGCATTGGAAGTTAAATTTTAATGACAGGAAACAAATTACAATTTATGCCAACCCAAATCTGGACAGGGGAGTTCAGACCACTGAGCAGCACTTCAAAAATAATTAGAAATTAGAACTCCACCTTTTCCTTTCCATTGTTTGGTTTGTGGTTTTGTTTTGTGTTCCTTTTTTTATTTTTTCCCTCCTTTGCTCTCTCATCCTTGCCTAGATATTGGTCAAAATCATTTGCGGAAGGCTTTCTTTCCCAGTCTCCAGAAACATTCTAGTCAGTTATCAAAAACAGCTATCAAAACTCTACTTCAGATTTTTTAGAGGCTTTTTGCTATCCAAAGCAAAAAAACATGTGTTTGCAGATGTTCACCAAAACCAGTTTGATTAAATTGCGGCACAGAAATTGTCTTCAAATTTATTAGGAGGTACGACATGTTTATAGCTTAAATGCATGTAGTTTATTGCCTTTTTAGTTCTGACTGCTAAATAGCAGCATTATTTGAATAGACAGACTTCAGTGAAATATAACTCTTGGTTAAATGACTTTCAGTAGCAGCATAGGCTTACACAGTAAAGATTAAAAAAATCCCAGTGTTCTCCTCTTTTCCTTTGTCTAGCTTTGGCCAGACTATATTTTTTTATATTGCTTCTTTCAAAGTACTGGCCCTCAACCTGTGCTCAGTAACCGGCTTGCACTCCTGCAGAGTCCTATGAATTCCTCTATCGAAAGTTTATCTCCCAAGTCAGTTTGAGTCCATTCTTCACAAAGGCACTCAGATTAAAAAAGAGTGAGTAAAAAAGAAATTAGAGAGAATCACTACATCTCTATGCTGATTTAAAAAAAAAAAATAATTTAGACCACCCTAACTGTAATTCAGCACTTGCAGTTGTCAACTTTTGACATAAAACCCCAGGATCCTTTCAAACACACTACCAGAAAACTTCTCTGCCAGTAAGCTGCAGGGCATGGCAAAGCCATGTATTTTGTCCAGGTGCAAACTGAAACATGGGGTTAAAGTTCATAATTAACTAAAGCTCCATTCAAAGTCCAGTGATCTTAATGAATATTAATAAATTTCAAAGACTGTCAGGTTACTTTCCTCTCCCAGACAAGCCAAACAGCTTCCAGGAGACAATAAGAGCTTTATCTCTGCCTCCATGCTCCCAAGAATTATTATTATTTTTAATGAAACACATTGAGGGTCCACATTGCTGTCAGCTGTCTGCAACTTGATTTATTTTTAGCTTGTAATATAGTTAATAAAAAACAGGTACAAAACTCATCCTGCTTTAGAAGCACATCTTGAAAATTGGACAGCTCTGCTAAAGTCATTATAGAACAAGATTTTAAGATGCATCTAAAAAGCTATAAACCAAACTGTTCTTAATATGCCATAAAAGAATTGTTTATCTATGTGCATGCATTGAAACATCTGATGTTGCACTTTCCCATTTATAGGGAAAGGCAACCCTGTCAGGGAGACCACACACTATGTCACATTTAGTACCTGTTAGGGAAGTTTTAGCATGATTTTAATTATTTCCAAGCTTGGTAAATCCCCTTCTGCCTCCTTGCTGGAAGGGTTTATATCAATTAAAACGGAGTATCCTGTAAACTGTTTAAGCCCCTAGAAAGCTTCAATTTGCTTCCTAGTTAGCAAATTCCTCTCCTTTTCACTGTCCAGCTACACCCTTGGCCACAACAGAATATAAAATGTAGTTTCCCAGGTAGCATAGCACCTAGAATTTCATCCAGATATGCCTGTATTGCTGTCAATACCTATGGTGAATTGTTTGTGCCATCTACGGAGCTATCCTGCACTGACAGGAAAACCAAGTGAGAGCAGGTGGGCCAATTAGCTGCAGTGACACCAGACTCAGCTCTTTCAGCATTTGTATCTAAAGGGTAAACGTCAGGAAAGTTGGGAACATGAACTTGGTATCTATTTCTATGGCTGTGAATCTGCTGAGAAATTTGCACATGCAAAACCAAACACATTCATTCATCTATCTCAGGACACTGTCTTCGGGAGGCAATACTATCTGGGATCCTGCCCACCTGAACCCCAGGGAAGAGTTCAAACAAGGAGAGACAGGTATAGAGACCACACAAGAGGGAGCACCACATTTGCCTGAAGTAATGTGGGCTGGCAAGAGAGGCCTCACGCTCTTTGCCTCCAAGTCTGGTGCACCTGGAGACACAATGATATCTCATACCCTTGATAATCAAGGACCAAGGCTCAGCTGAAACATCTCACTCAGGCTGGGCTACTCTACAACATTAGAGCCTATAGGTTCTCTTTTTTCCACAGCAGAAATACACAGCCAGATGCAAAGCAATAACCCTGCAGTCATGCTGGGGCTATCAGCTTTTAGAAGCCCAGCATTAGAGGTTTCCACACACAGTTACCCCTGAGGAGGGAAAAATGGAGTTATGAGCAGCAGAAATCAGAAATAATTCTGCTGTTAAAAGCGAAGCTGGGGTTGGAGTCCACCAATCTCAGCTAGATACAGTTGCAAGGCAGTTACAGAAACATATAAGAAATAGAGCCTCTTGGTCTCCTTCAAAAGAGACATTGGCATCTCCCAGCAAAGGGCATTCTTCACCTGCAGCCAGACATCTCCCTGCTGTTCAGTCTGGTCAGCAAGATGATAGCTGAGAGCTTAATCCATGGTCAATTAAAGAACTAACACGCGTTTTAGTTATCAATAAGAACATTCCAAGAAGTAGCAGAGTTTGCCCATATAAGCTGGCTAGAAGAAAACTCTTAACAAACAGTTAACTGCATGGTCACAGTTCACAGCTGAGATGCCTACCTCTTCTGACAGAGCTTGTTCTGGTGGCAAAAGCTTTGCTCTAATCCATCAATGAAAAAACGATAGGAATAATGAGATCACCACTATTCTTTTTTTTATACATTTTTCCTTCAGCATAAAAAAGAAGATCAGATTTATGGCTTATTATATACTTTACTCTTTTGGAAAAAGACTCACGGATCTTATTAAGCAGCCTGATGGTGCAGTGGGACTGAACACTGTGGTCCTGGAACAAGTTACATAGAGATTTTGATACTACAGCGTTGGGTCATCTGAAGTTTCCTTGGTTCTGAATGTTGCAAATAAGTCTAAGCTTTCTGGGAGTGGAGAAAGGGTATTTGTTACTAAGGAAATTCGACTAGTCCTTATAGTAACAGAAGATGGATTATATTAGCAGGACAAAACTTTGGGTTATGCCTGAGTACTAAAATTATCAGATGCTTCCAATATATTTCTGCTCCAACTCAGGGTGGAGTTCTCAAGCTTTTAAGACCATATCCCCCAGAAGTCACTTAGACACCTAATTCCCATGTAAAAGGAGAAAAACAGCCTGCCTATAATCCTTTTGTAAAAGCTTTCATGTAAAGAGATACAAGTACTACAGCTGAGTTTCATATTTTTGCAGGAGGAAGAGAAAAGAATTTGGACATAGTCCTTGCAATAATTAATCATTGAATAATAAGGAGTTATCGCAGGAAAACATGATATTGCCAAACATCTTCCACACAGATGCACCGCTTGCATTGTTTCTCCCTTGCATTTCAGGAATTAGTAAATAATGCTGGGGCCAATTCCCAAACACAAGACGATTTTAGTTGACCACCTTGTTCGGGATCAACTCCCAGTCACCAGCAGTTAAATATAGTTCCTTAAATTATACACTACTGGTAATGCCTGATAAAATGCAAACATGTAAAACAACTCAGGGTAGCACTCGTACATCTAAGCCAAGGGCAATGATGGGACTTAGGGGCAGACAAGTTTCTTTATTTTCTAATGGCAGATATATCAGTTTCTCCAATAAATGGGGTCGTTGCCAGGGTTAGAGCATGAACTGAGAAGACATCACAGAATGCAGACACACATGCTATGTTAGGTGCTTTAACAGCCAAGGCTGCAGCCCCCTTAATTAACTACACCTTAATTCTCCCTGTTCCTTGCAGGCCTGGGATCCCAGCAGATAAGCAGACTCATCATTTCACTTTCCAATCTAGAAACAGAAGAGCTAATTGTAACAGCAGCACATCGACACAGCCAAGACCCTCACCAAACCTCTTGATGGGGATTCCTGTAACCATGAAACCTATGTGCATATTTCAAGCCATAGCTCTCACAGCAAGCTCAGCCTTTCCCTAGGGAAAGGGATGGGTGTTAAGGAGGAGAGGCTACGAAAGTGCTTTGCTAATTGAGCTTTCAGCTCCAGGAAAGTATTCATGTCCTGGGGCAATCTTTTCAGCAAAATTGCATCTGAATGCCAAAAATTAAGGAAATGAAAAATGAGTAAAGAGCAAATTAAAATCCCATAGCATTTAATTGTGGAATCAACAACACATTGAGTTCCTGGAACAATCACTGTACCCCAGGCACTTCAGCAACTGCTGCCCAGCACTGCTGAGACTCCTCAGTGTCCCACTGTCCCAGCCGAACAACAGATGGGAACTGCTGAAACTCAAAGCAAAAATCCTGGCACATGTCTGGGTTTCTCATCCCTTTCTCTTCTAATGTTTGTGGTACTGTCTTGAGTGTGACTAACGAGAACTCCAACAACTGAAACAATGGATGGGGCTTCCACAAAGCGAGGGAACCACATGGCTGGTGACTCTGCAGCAACCCAGGATCACTGTTTCCCCAAAATGTGACCTTGCAGGGTTATTGTCTTATTAAGATAGAATTACAGGCTGCCATGTGATCTCTGTTTAAGGGAAGCATAGTCATAGTGCACTTATAATTTTTTTTTTCTTTTAATTTAACTGATGGACATGCCTCTTTGCAAATCAGTTCCAAGGAATCATTAAAGCTACTTTCATGAGAAATGGGTTAATTAGTAAGAAAAATATAGTTCAAAGTAAAGATATTAAATCTGGCATGAATATGATTTTTGTAAGTTCTTTACTAAATTGTCATTCTGATAACATCATATGGAAATAGTGTTTTCTCTCCTACACCACAAAATCTGTTGGTCTTCCTATCCCTTAAGTTTACAGCCAGTTTAGAAATTGTGAGTTCTGCGATGTGCAAAATCTAACAGAGAATTCAATCTGTGCTGGAAGACCATGAGCCTCTCTAAGGCTGTCCTGATGACTGCAATATCAAGAATTACTCAACCTGTCTCTGAATATGAGATAAATCCTTCTGAAATCTGTCAATAACAACTGGAAAATCTATTATGTCATGGGAGGAAAGACAATGTGGATTTGAGTAATGAGCTGCTTTGTACCCAAGTTTTCATATCAGCTGTATTTTATTTTAATATATTGAGCTAAATACTACCCGACTACAATTTCCTACATCTCTAGTGCTAAAAACATTTTTGTAGCCTTTATGAGACTCTGAAAAAAGAGATCCTTCACTTAGTTGCAAAAGCTGATCCTAGATAAAATAGGTAAGTAATTAGAAGCATGATCAAATAACTCAGTAAACAGCATTACCCTCCATCAATTGTATATACTGTATGCACTAAGCATTAAATATATTGGAGGCTGTATATAGTAATGAAAATACCAGTGCAGAAATAAAATGCTAAACTAAGGTTCCAAACTTGTCTGTTTCTGACTGCCATGTGTCAGAAAAATCAGAAGAAAAATCAAAGCCAGCTCCAGAGAGGAGGAGTCACAGAAGATCAACACTGAAAAACAGAGTTTGCCAAAACCCTCAGAAACTGAAGTCCTGGAGATGTACACAGCTCTGCTGGGGACTTAATTCTTATGGACACTTTCCCTTTTGGCCACTGGGCCCCAGTTGTCTCAGGTCAAACCTACTGAAAAGCCCGTGGTTCCTGCTGAATGTTCCACCCATTTGCTTGGCAGAAAAAAAGCACTTCACGGCCCCTGCAAAGCTGCCTCTAAAGCTCACTGGTTTAAGGTTACATTTTGACTTCTCCTTACTTGGAGTGTGACTGAAAATACCACTTGTTTTGGCAAGAAAACTGGAAGAGATTCAATGTAATAGGGGTGAGAGGACCAGTTATTAACATCTCAGCAGGAGCCATTCAGGGATGTGCTTCAGTCTCCTCATACTTTAAACCTAAGGCAGCTTCAATTTTATCTGAAATTTCTCTCCCCTCCCCACTCCCATAGGAGTTACTTTACTTTTCAGTGAATGAGTACTGAGTTCAGGAAACCAAAGTAAGTCAAACATACCACAGAGGGGTATTAGGCAATCCTCCTCAAGCATTTCTCCGCAAACCACAATCCTTTACAAAAAAAGCACTCTCAAAAGACAAACCCCCACCTCTGAACACATAAAGCTCTCCCTCCACATCCTCCCCCTTCAGCCACAGACTCTCTGGAAGCAGATACAATATTCTGGGAACATGATGGAGACGGGGTTCATGGACTACATGTTGACTCCTGCTGACTCAGTAACCCCTTTAGAGTTCACAAGCTCACAGTTTGAGAAGGCAAGGCAAAGAAAGATAATATGTTAATTTACAGAATCTATTACCTTTTTCTTTACCATCTGCCTGCCCCAAATTGAACAGTAAGAGACTTCCATTAGGAACTGACAGCTCTAGATAAAGTGAGCCTGCAGGGTTATAAATTTGCATTTCCTCTCCAGCACACAAGGTATCTTGCATTCAACAGATATTTTTCCTGTCTTTCCTCTCAGAGGGAGGTCCAACTAAGGTAACTCCCTTTCATGAAGCAGTTTTAACTCTGCATTTAGAAGTTAGGATAAGGATGTGCAGGCAGAGTCTTTCTCAAGGTTTCACTTCACACAAGGATAGAAAGATACTCTAAGTAATCAAGTTTCTTATAGCTACAAAACACAGCAAGTCATATCTATTTTAATTCCTCTATTAAACTTACAGATATATCTATCCATACAAAAAATTTTGTATGTATATACACACAAAAACACAGAAACTGTGGTTTTCATACAATTTCTGCATATGTAACTACAGTTTGACATTCAAAAAAAGACAGGATCCATAGCAGTCCTACCACAGTAAATCCAGTGCAACACAGAAATCAGGCTGTAACAGTGCAGGTGAACCCAATCAGCTTGTTTCACCTTGGCAGGTATCACTGTAGATATACTCAATATTTGCTTCTGTTCTGCTCATTGTTTGATGTAAGAAAAGCTCTTTCATTTAAGTTCCATCTCTAGTCTAAATTTAAGGATTAAACACCCCCCCCCCCCCAACAATTTAGGAAAAACGCAGCATCCCTTTGCTTTCATTTAAGGCTGCCAGCCAATGAAGCGGGTCTCAGCCGGTGTGAATCAGCGTGATCCCCCCTTGCAGAGTGTGGCAGACGGAGCCCTGCTCGCTGGCGGCAGCTGCCGACTGCCTCCCACCCACCAGAGGCTGCGGTGCAGGTCCAGCAGTGAGGATTTCAACCAAGTGCTGTAATCAGTTACGGAGGAAACTGAATAAAATACTGGCAGTTAAAATATACCCCCACAAAGCCGAGCTACAGCACTGTTTTCACACTACTGTTCTAGCTTGATTTTAGCACACGTTCACTTAACAGCAACAAGCTCTTACCACAGGAAAATGGCAGCTTGTAGGTAATCCATTTGAAATGTCTTTTCTACCTTGTACTTTTCCATACAAATTTAGGTTGGTGAACACGAACAAAAGCGTCTTTTGAAGCAGGGAAAGTAGAAACTCACCGTTTTCATTTCACTCTCACTTGCCACATGCAACAGTGCCCCAGAGGAGGATGAGGTGGTGACAGAGCCCTGGCGTGGCCTCCCGGGTCCCATGGCAGGCCCTGAGAGGAATCAAAGCCCTGCACAGAAGAAAGTCTTGCATGTAGGTAGTTACAGATTCAAGACTTAACATGCCTTGTTACAAGAGTTACCAAATCCTGTCCACCTTTGGTTAGGTCTCCTAGGGACAGCTTCCAGATTTTCTCTTTTAACTTAATGCCGGGTGGTGCCATGAGCAGACATGCAGGCTTGTGAAACACCTACCACTATGGTACCCACTGCACGTGTCCCACACACACCCCTTCTGACACAGACCCAGCAGTGTGAAGGTGCATACCCCACAGAGCACATACTCACCCCTCCTTCGCCTGCAGGCCAGGAGCTGCCAGGGGCTCAGCCGCCTTCTGCAGATTCCTGCAGTAACACAGCTCCCAAGCCACCGGTGCACATCTCCAAAGGACACTTAGCCCATCAGGTGCACCAGAAGTGCCAATTCTCCACTGCCAGGGCCCACCTGAACCTCATCAGGGGTCGTTCTTTCCACTGCTGATCCAGGTGTGTTGCTTCTCCTGTCTCACTGGCCACTGCTCCCCAGCTGGGGCACTGGCTAATACACTTCCACTAGAGGTACAGCTGTGTGCATGTGTGTCTGTGGACAGACCAGCATGGGCTTTCTACATGCTCCAAACCAGCCCAGAATAACAATGTAAAGGCTTCCAAAAGCTTCATCTTCCCTGACAGCTCTTCGGGTACTGATGGAAAGAGTAAAAGAGGCCTAAAAGGTGAGGTCTTTTTTACTGCTTACTGCTCGTGTGTTCTTCACGTTCTACACGTTTTTCTTCAAACCATCCACATGGGTGAAAGAAGCCCTGTCAGCCCCATTGTTTTAGATGGAGAAGTAAGTTAAAGCAGGGAGGAAAATTTCTGTGGTGTACAATAGGTAGACTGAACACAAAACTTCCCCTGTAGAGAACAAACTAATGTCCTTTACACAATGTATAGTGGACAACTAATTAAAAGTATTGCTCAAATGACCACACAGATCCAGGTCCAGTAGTTTGGGGGATTTCCCCCCCCCCCAGTCTATTGTTCTGAATTTCTCCCATGACAGCTGTAAAGACCTGCCTTCTCATTTCCCGAATGAACATGTCTGGTCATGTAGGAATGGCTGTAAAAGGGGCTGAAAGCAGTGTGCCACCGGAACAAGCTGAACCAAGTATTAGGATGCACACAAGAAAATGTCACACAAGGTCATGCAGGTACTTTTAAAAATCCCATTTTAGCACAAAGCCTGAGACTCACTGATGTCCAGAGGCTGTTCTGCCATGTTCTCAACGGCACCAAAATATTACAGGTAGGTTTTATAAGGACCAATCCCATGAAACTACTCATTAGTAAGACAAACAGTTCTAAAAGAAAGAAGATGTCAAATGACTGTGGGGTCACACACTCAATTATGGTCCTTTGTTTGGTAATTCTTGCTCAGGGATTCATGATGAATGCACCAGGAACACTGTTTTGCTGCCAATACTCATACACTGGTGGTATCAAAAGCAACACACATTCTAGCAGTGCTTTTGTATGAACCCCTTGCTGCACTTAAAAGTGTTGCTGTAGAAGCAGTCTGCTGTTCTAATTTGAAAAACATGTATCTTATTACTGCTTTAAGACTTCATATATGATTTTACTGGGCACCATGTAAGCTTGCCTAGCATTCTCCAAACCAGTATTCCCTAGCCCAGAGCCACAGTCAGGAGCTTTACAAATGAATTTTCATTTCTTCATGAATTATCCTCTTCCAAGATTAGGAAAACACAAATAAATTGCTGAATCCACTTTGCTGATTTGCCACATTTTTCTGAACAACAAACAAGAACATTTCTCTCCAGAGACTGAAATTTCATCAGCCATGTTGATTACCTTTATCCATGAATTAGAAACCTGAACTTATTTTGGTAGGTTAAAAAGTACATCCATATTCATGCCCATATCCTTAACACATGTTTAGGTTACAATATTCCCAGTCAATATTGTGTGGCTCTATTTTTGGCTTACGCATGTAGGCAATTCAAACCAGCTCATAATTAATCTTAATAAACAAAACATATGAAGAGCGGACAGACAGTGTTTGCGTGTGTGCAACTTGGGTATGTAGCTAAGTAGCTTACCCCACAGTCACATCATGGGTCAGCAGCACTACCAAGCACAGAGCTCAGATTGTTCATATTCAAGTTCACACTAGATCCCACAGATACTTTTAGAATAACTGGTTGTTTATTTTAATGAAATGAGTAAAATATTTCCTCCAAAAGAATTATTAATGTTTCACATTCTTAGTTTCAGTGCTTCATTTCCCAGCATCACACATGCATGGGTTACACAAACATAGACAGGGCCAGAAAAGCTTACTTCTTTTTGTATTGTCAAGACAGTTTGATTGTTTCTTCTCCAAGGAACTTGGAAGTCTGTAAGAAGCAGAAGTGCTGGAAAATAAGAATGTACAGAGGAAAAAAAGCAAACAACAATGTTGGCCCTTCAGAGCTACTCCTTCTTGAGTTTGCACTGGATGAATGCTGCAATACAATTTTGTCACATTACCGTAGGATTTTGTGATTTGGAGTAGATGGAATGCACTGTTGTGCACACTGCAGAAAGAACACCGACCACAGGACTACCCTCCACTACCACTGTTGGACACTCTGTCCAGGAAAATTCCAGAAAACCCATGGATCTTCCGGGAATTCACAATACCTCCCTACACTCCTAGGTACTTCAGGTGGAAGGTGTTCAGGTAGTGATGGCCGAAGATAAGTAGATCCAGATAAGCTGATATGTTTGGGTTGAACATGACTGGATCTCTGGTAGCCACTTTTTCATGGATTTCTTCTCTTGATGCTTTGGTTTCAGTGTTGGTTTAGTTTTTTTGTTTTTCTGTTTGTTTGGGGTTCTTTAGTTCAGGCTTTTACTACCATAATAACAGGGTTGTAGGTGTGGATTTAGGTGGTTTCTTTTTTTAATTGGACATAGGACTTGTCCCTTTCAATCATCAGCTACTCACCACTGCTGGACAGCTTCCCAATTCAGAAATCAGTGTATTGATATTACTACACAGAAAGGAGTATCTCATCCCGACTCAGCAAAAGAAAAGAGAGTAATTTAAACAAGTAGTATGACAGTGTATCACTGTAACCATTTCCACAATGTGTCTGTGGTCAATTGCTACAAAAAATTTATAACTTGCTTCATGATTACCTGCTGTTGCAGGGAGATAATCACAAAGGGATCAGGATTCAGTGACAGAACACTTAGCTTCACAAGAAATAAAAATTATGTCAATTATCAAGGAAGGCAGAACTAGTAGTTTTAACTGTAATGAAGCACATGAATCCTGGTACCAGACCAAGGCCCCCAGAACTCACCTTTTAAAAGTATGTAAAGAGACAAATTCTGCCAGGTAATTTACAGTGTTTGTACTGGAGCAGAGACCAAACGAGATGCCACAGTAGAAGAACTGAAGGAGTTGTGGGTACCACAGCCCAGGCACCATGGCTTCAGGAAGCCTGTAGTCCCATCTGTTCCATATGGCTTAAAAGCCTGCAGGGGTTAATACAGACTCAGAGAATCACAGAATCTAGTTCCTCCATGGAGACAAAACTACGGAAGTGACTGTCTGCTTGTAGATATTTTAAAGAAAAAAGAAAACATATGGCCCTCTGGAGCTATACTTGCTTTTTCTCCAGCTGGTATGACACAGAGAACAGATAGCCTAGGCCTACAACTAAATGCAAAAGCTTTATTTCAAGGAGCAATTAGGGAACAATTTAGGGAACATGCTTCAATTTTAAAAGTTCTCAGATTAGCAAAGTGGAAACAAAAAAATGAGAATGCTCATGTACACTAACTAATAAAACTGTTAAAAGCACAAAATATCTTAGCTGCATAAACCAGCAGTGTCTTACCTGTGTGAGGAATATTTCTGTGAACTATCAAAGACAACTTAGAATGAATAATTAAAACCAGCCTTTTCTCTCTCAGATGTTACTTTGTAATTCCACACATAGACTAGTAGTGAGCCAAAATTAAAACAGAAGAATGGGTTTAATTCAGAAGGCTAGAAAGAAAGATGGGTAATTTAATTTATAAAATCAGAAATTTTATTTAAAATGTGGATTAAAACCACATTTGTGATAAATAAAGTCAAGGGCAGATATGATGCATGTCTTTAACTTCAAGTCTTGAAACATGCTGGTAAATGTTTCAGAGTACAAACTCATTCCTTAGTCTGGGCCCAAATGCAGAGCCAGAGTGTGCAAACAGCCCACCAACTTCTGAACCCCAGCAGGAGTGCCTGTGGCTCATAGGGATCTGGAGTCATGCGCTCCCCAGGGATGGCAAGGCCAGGAGGGATCTTAAGAAGTCATCTAGTCCAACCTCTGCCAGAGGATGAACTGTGTCTAAAGCACTGCCAATGTTTAAAGTCTTATTTAACTTTTATATTAAAATTTAAGTGAATGATCTTATAATATTCTCAGAAAATGTATTGCAGGGCTTTGCACAGTTATCGCCAGGATTATTTTCTCCTAATGCTTAATCTGAAGGTAGGCAGTTACCTCTTGTTCTATGAACACGGAGTTTGGAGAACAAGGTTTGGGGTTGTTTTTTTACTGTCTTCTCTGCAATAGCTTTTTAAAAATGTCAATACTCCTTTAGTCCTTGCTCCTACAGACTAAACACACCAAATTCTTTCAATTTCTACATACAAAATAATCTTGTCTAGCACTCTCATCTTTCTTGTCTCTCTCCACTGGACTCTATCCAACTAGCCCCCAACCTCCGTGAAGTGTGGTGCCTGAAACCAGATATAGTATTCCAGCTCAGACCTCATTAGACCTTATTAGGCCTAATTAGAGTAAAAGGTTATTTCATGTGAATTTAATGGGATATGCTTATTTATTCAGTCTAGCATGAAATATGCTTTTTCACAAAAACATGACATTATTGACCCATGATTAATTTGCCATTCACTGGAATACGCATGTCCTTTTCAACAGAATTGCCATAACTAGTTAGGTCTCCTCCATCCTCTTTCTGTTATTTACTTGAATTCAACACCTTATATTTGCCCTTACTAGAGCAAATCCTACTTATGTTACCTAATTTCAGCAACTAATTTAAATAACTTCTTGTTGTAATCTATTCCTCTGATACACTTTCAGGCTTTATAATCAATAATTACTTGTAAATGAGGTATCTATTGCATAATCCAATTTGTTTTATAAAGTATATAAATTAGCATAAAACTGACTTAAGTAAAGGCCTTCTTATTACATCTTCCTAGGTGAGAGTGAACTGTTAACAACAACCCTAGCACAAATAACTCTTGTAGATCCATTTAAACTATGCTTTCTACATTGGCTATGAAAATGTCAAAAGCAGACTTTACCAAAAACCCCTTTGGTAAAGTCTTTTGTGTCACTTTTCCAGCTTCTACGTTCACAAGTCAATTATTCTGTGTGAATCAAAACATTCTGTCACAGAAGAAACTGTTTGATAGGATTTATCTTTCATGGTATTTCCCCTTCTCTCTGAAATTGTGTATTAAAATAAAAGCATTCTTGAATTGAGAAAGATGTATAGAAACTATTTTTCCACAGAATAAACATTAAAAACAATTAAAATGCATATTTCAATTTGTGAAGATCTCCCTGTTTTTGCCATAAACCATGTTATCTTACACATCAAATAGATCGCAGGAATATGTAGTTGTCCTTATCCAATTTTATTTCCTTTAACAGAAATGCATACTTATTCCAGATACATTCCCTGCATCTAAATTAAGATCCTGAATTAAAAGCCAATGAAAATTGGCTTTTATTCTTTTACAGACTTTGGTGAATTCTGGATCAGTCCAGTGGTGAATGGAAATTCTTTCCCCAGCTGTTACATTTTATTGCAAGCACTGCTGTCCTACACACACAGACAGAAGTAGTAGGTCTTTAAGTAGTCTATTTTTATGTACAGGTTATGCTACATAAATGATATAAAAGCCTAATGATGGACACATGTTGGACTAGGTTTTCCAAAGACACACTGATGCCACCACGCAAGGCAACTCTTCAAAGAGAAAGAGCCAGCATTCACAAACTTGAAGTCTTGATACTAATCCATTAAATGTCACATATATTAATCTAAACCACGTAATTTCATTGGTCTGATCTTTAATATTGTACTTGATGTTACAAATAAATTAAAGCTTTAATATTTAATTTATAAAATTTTCCCCCTTCAATGTAAAATGAACAGTAGGTTTAAAGTAAAAAGAGTTTTGTGGAGGCAACAGCTTTCTTTAACTTCAACAAGATTATAATTTTATAAGAGTAGAGAAATGTGTAAACATAAATATTCATGATTTTCTTCTGTACACATCTGTGTAAATTGGTTGATATAAATATAATTTACTATAGAAACATTGTTTGTTTATGCTATACACAGTTCTATGCTGGCATCACGTACTAATTGATTAATCTTTCAAAGAGTGAGATTTATGCATTTTGCATTCTAATCCCCAGTATGTCCATTGCCAGCAGTGGACTTCATGCTCAGAGAATCAGACTCACAGTGTCAGCAACCTAAAATTACACTTCAGAACAAGATTATAAATAATCAAAAATCAGTGTATTATTTTCATATCATAATCGCCAAATGCTTAAAGGCCATGATCCATGCCAACCAAAATCAATGACTGTTTTCCCATTGACTTAGCTGAAATTCACTTCCAGTTTCCAGCCCCTGTAGATTCTCATTTTAGTTTTGCAATTTTGTTACAGCATGAAGAGTTAAAAAGTAGGCGGTATCAGAGCTTCAGAGTGAGAAGTAAAGCCTCTAAGTCTTTCTGGGCCTCTTTATCCTGAAAGAAACAGACAATCATGCATCAACTTAGATAGGATAAATCCCTTCATTCGCCTAATACTTGCCTATCCACATTTCTTTACTCACAACAGACATAACACAAAACTGCAACAGCCACAAAATATAAAGACTGCATAGTAAGTTAATTTATCAGTGAATACAAAAATAAAGTGAAAACAAGAGCCAAGTGGCAGCCCTCCCTTTACAGCTCTGTTAAAGCACTTAAAATGTTAGCCCACAAATAGCCACCTCAGCAGACCAGTAAGCTTTTCAGCTTGGGATGTAACTTTTATTGGTGTACTTTACATAAAGTATTGCCTTCCCTTATACCTGATGTAATCTGGCAACCCAACTGCATGCAGTTTTTTCTAAACATATTTCTGTGATGTTTACGAATGATTTCTTATGAAACTAAGAAGAAAACATTGGGAAATGTAATTAATGACATAGGTTAGATTGTGGTTTCAGTGCAAACAGCCATACCTACCTGTAATAGCCACCATGGACTGACTACACCCTCAATATCTTCCAGACCAGTGTTGGTGGGCTCTGCCTATGCTACTGGGCTCTGGGCAGAGTGGAGCCAACGGGGGAGCAACAGGGAAGTGATCTGCTGTGCTCAGAGCCAACACTATATTGCACCTCCTGAGGCAGAAGGGAAAGGCTTCTTTTAGGCCCAAGTGTTAAGTGCACAGTTTGCATGGGGCTTTAAACCAAACCCAGGCCACAGACTCTCTCACAGGTAACTAGTGACATATGTTTTGGCTATTCCATGTGTGTTTGGAAAGGGGTACATGCATGTAAGTATGTAACCACAGCACAAAAACTCCATTATCCTACTTATTTTTAAGTGTCCCTGGATATAATCCACTTGCTTTAGTCACCACTGCAAAACTCCTAGCTTGCAAACTGCACCTTGGTTTAAAACCACATTTCTCAAAAGTCGGCACCTCATACCTGAAGGCTGGTAAGAGTCCAAACACCCAACACATGCACCCATGGGTACTTAACAGTGCAAGTGAAAAGTACCTGCACACCACAGATTTTATGCAAGTATTTCCAATCACAGGGACCAGTAGCGATAATGCCACAGGCAATTCTGAAAGAAAATACTGTAGACAGTCAATGAAGTAATCACTGAATTTCAGGATCACTTCATTATCCAATCAACCAAAGAGCTGGAACAAAATACAGGACATTTTAAAATATATTTTATGGGTGAAGAAATTCCTGCTTCTCTTTATTTTGGTTAGTTGTCTAAAATGTCATGGAAGAACAGAGAAGAATATTGAGATGATAGAAACCATATGCCAGACATGTCAAACTACATTATATTATTGGTCTGGATTAAGGCATTAATACATTAGCTGGACACTTCTCTTGGAGTCACTGCCTTACTCCCACTGGCAACAATAGGCTAAACTATCTGCCTAATCATTTATCAGAGGCCTTAAAAGGCACACACTGCAAAGCCAGCAAGCTCTTGCCAAAATAACTCTAACAGAAGGAAATGTCATGCTGAATTCCGCACCCCTTAAACTCCACGTCACTACTGGCTGCCTGGAGCATCAACCCATTGCTTTCAATAAAAATTGGAAAATTTGTATCAATATCTTGCTTAATTCAGGGAAAATAAACTCTTTTCTGTACTGACTGTGGTCAACTTGTGAAAATGATTCTAAACTCTATTAAACAAAAAAGTAGAAAGACAGATATTGTCCCACGGTATTAAGAAATGGAAAAGTTTCATTTTATCTGGTTCTACTCTTTTGACACTTTTCTAAGCTGAAAATTGTAAAGATACAGGTTTTCTCATACCTGAATGATGTTTAGCATTTCATGGGATTCTTTACTCACTTTGCAGGATACAGCATTTAAAAAATGTATCTCCAAACAACTGTGTATAATTGTCTCTCTGCTTAGAAGTAAAGGATTGTATTGGGCAATGAGCTTTAAAAGTTGCAAAGGTCTCAAAAATATTGGGCAATCTTCCCTGAATCTTCCTCTGGGCTTAGGAAAAAGAATGGAACAAACCCATGACTGTTCTAAGAACTGTCTGGAGAAGAAACTGCAAACGTGCAAAGCGTTCTACCTCTGGTTTGCCAGTTCTAAACAAGACTACATCAGTAAAAGCAGGAATTATTATTGTTGCAAACTACTTAACTGGCTGAATTAATTGAGCCAGCAGCTTCCAGTCAATAAGAACTCATATGGCAAAAGCATGGAAAAAAATCAGTAATGGTATTAAAAACAAGGCTGAGAATGGTCAGTGAAGGGAACTATGATGTCACCTTTGAATAAAGTCCTTCCAGACCAAGAGGTGTGTCACGCTAAAAGGAGAGACAAGCTAGGATTCTGTTCAGTGCACCAGTTTTCCAAGTTTAAGGGTGAAAACTTCATTAATGCCCAAAGCTTGACTGTTAATGGAAAGACAAAGCCATAAATCCTCTATTTGGCCAACTCTCTGCCTTGTTGATTTCTGGGTCTGTGGCTTTCTGTAAATGAACAGTAAGGTTGGCTTTTTTTTTTTTTAATTATTTTTAAGACAGGCAGGCTCTGATCTCCCTTTAGAATGTGGCAGGCAGAGGAAGAGGTGCAAGTCGTAGGAGGAATGCAATATATTTGCGTCAGTTCCATTTGTTCACCCTAAGGCTTAGTTCAGCGCTGACTGAATACGCCATTTTCAACCTTGACTTTCTACTGTCAAGGCTTGCATTTATTAAACACTTATATCATTTTCAGAGTTGAATAGGAGTTCAAAATGTTCTGCAAACTGCTACACAAAAGGTATTCAAATTACAGGGTCAGAGACTGTATTTTTCCTTCTTCCTATTTAGTTGCTTTTCTTTTATGTTTCATCATTCACAGGAGATATGCACATGAAAAAACAGACCTGGGAGGCCAGAGACTGAACAGGGGAAGAGACGGAGTTGAAAAAAAGTGCAAGAAGGAAGACAGAGCTGGTGGGAAAAGTAGAATGTTAGCTTAACTGGAAGTAGTGCACATTTTGACAGTTCATTTCTGCTGAAAAAAAATTTACCGATAAATACATATACACACAGACTTACACATATAAATGTGCATGTAAAAATTAAATGGCAATTAAAGCAAAGACAGAAAGATAATGATTTTACATCTCTGACAATTATTTCCTTATGCACTAAACACACTCAACCCAGGCACTGCACATGTGTGCACTTGTTGACAAAGTCCCAACTGTCAACAGAGAACGATACACCCCCATGACCATAACCAAAATGGTTACACCAGCCAACAAAAACATAATTGTGTGCAACCACTGCCAAATCCCAAGCTGACATGCATCCTGTAGGGTTTCATTGAAGTCAGCGGGGCAGATTGGTATATTAAACGAGCTGAGCTGCAAGGGTGGTCCAAAGCTGTACTCTGATACGCAGTAACAGCAATGAGGTGCTGAGAGACACTCCTGCTTTCGGGTACAGCTGTACCATTCCCTTGCAGCTCCAGGAGAAATCCTGGATTGTAACAGAAGAGACTCCCACACATGCACAAGGATTGTCAATTAGAGAGCAAAAGCTCTTGTGGACAATATAAATCACACAAAGCTAAACGCTATCCCTCCTCAGGTTCATGATCAACTCTCACAGATGATGTGACTGTAGTGGGCACTAAAAATTGCATAATACCATTTTTTCCCCTTAGATATTTCAATACACAATGCAATCACCCACTTGCCAGTTTCTATGTGACTGCTGTATGTCACAAGTTAGGGCATTTTATGTTCTTTCACATTTTTAGTATCTGCCTCTGGGGATTAACTGTGATTTCTCAAGGCCTTTAGGATTAAGGCAAGCACATCTTTAAAATATGTAGCTGATAATAATTACACATTTTTGGAAATTACTTCAAGTAGAGGGAAAAAATACCCTTTAACACCCAGAAGTCTGTGAATAAACAGTTCAGCTAGTCCAAGGACTGCTGTTGAAAAATTAGAAAACAGCAGAATACAATCTAGAATAATAAACAGCCATGTAAAATTTTTATCCACTAGTTCTTTTCTAATTTAAAAGACCAAGTTTCACCTGTAATCTGGCTTTCTTTTACTACTGTACACAATGTGGAGCTTTTGGTGTTCAAGACATTCCCCTCCTTCTCTTTCTGGCTGGCTGCTGCCCCTACCATGATGGGACCTACAACTTTTCTTTCTGCACAGTTATTGCTGAAAGAGCTTGAACACAATCACGCCCAGGTACAGCCCCTTCAGAAAGATGCCTGTCGAGGCTTTCCTTCACCCTGCATATTGAGTCCAAGACCATATATTTCAAGATCTTAGAGGCATAACTTGGCCCAGCTACACTACAAAAATTAAAAATAGGTTTTTGCAATCCTGCAGTGCACCACCACCTCTGTGAACATTTCTCCCACTGTGCTCCTGCATCATGCCCCTGCCCACATGCCAGCAGAGGAGATAACACTCCGCACCTTGAGGAATCATCAGCTGATCAGTCTTGCTGGACCAAGAGCTATGCTAAACCTGTGTTACCTCTGATAGGATGTCGAAATGAATGCTTTGCGATAGACAGTTTAATCACAAACATGATAAGCTTGGTATTTATCAGGATAGACTTTATCCTTATGTATGAAACTATGACACCACAAAAAATATCTTCATCACTTTTTGGAATTGTTTTTGGAGTGAGACAGTGCAAACAAACCTTTTGGCAAAGCTTCAAAAACATGAAGATAGAAAATTGGTCTAATCACTAAGGTAGAGAAATACAGACTGTATTATTTGAAGTGCAAATATAGGCAGTTTCAAATTCTTTTAGCGACTCTTTATCAAATGTCTCATTTTCCCCCAGCATTTTACAGATTAAAATCTGATCTCTTTCTAATGAGACTTTAAAAAGTGTATTCCCTGAGCTTGAAGCACCCACATTGAGAGCATACAAAACCACTAATCAAGGAATATTTTTTAAGTATATTCAAAAGATATTTTATTATTTGGTTGGTGGTAGCTGTCAGAAAATTCTTGTTCAACTCCACAAACAGTATTAGAAGGAAAACAATAGCTTAGAATTTAAAAAGAACATAAATCTGACACTTCCATTATTTTGCAATTGAAACACCATCGACTTTTGCTGGCCATTTGGAAAACGAATGTGCATAAAACCTAAAGCAACAAGTATGCTCTGAAAAGAATGGCTTTTTGTATTAAGAAGAAGATGTTGAGAAAAGAAAATGTTCTGTCTGATGAGCAAACAAAAACATTTTTATAAGGTTAAACCATGTTATTCACATAGTTTCAATCGGTAGTTTTTTCACAAACAAGTCATAATTTATACCCTTCACTTTAAAAGCAAAAGAAAATTACTTTTTTCTCCTCAAAAACTTACTTAGAAGGACAGATTACCACAGCAGCTTCAAATGATATCTGTTGGAAATATCACAGCAAGGACTGCTACATATAGTATTTCTTGAAAAATCTTGAAAATCCAGATATACAAATGGTCTGTTGTAACAGGAACAGCTGATGGGTGCTGAAGTTTATACTCTGACCTCCCTTCTATCCCCCTGTGACTCCTACTCTTTTCCTTACCTACAATATTAAAAATAAAATTAATAACCAAGGAGATTATGGTGATGTAAAAAAAAGCATAAGAAAATCGTATGGGCATGATTTCTCCTCAGCAGCTGCAATCCTGTGTAAACATTCAGCCATTGTTCCTGCCTATTATTACATTTACCTCCTCTTCCACACGAGTTTCAGATGTCACTAAGGCTGAAGGCAGAGTCTTTAACAAGTCTCTGCTTCCTGCCATTCTACACCTGTAAGAAGTGAATGACATAATGACCAATTTCTGTAACATCTAAATCTCTCTCACTCTTAATTTCAACTCTGAATTGCCATAATTTGTACTTGCTGGGAAGGACCAAGTGTTTTAAATCACCAATAATTTTGTAAAAGACAGTCTAAGCTTCAGGGAAGTTTTTATCTGCATTTTAAGTAAGACTTTCAGTAACTCTCAGTGCAAATAGATTTCCTTTGCATTTTTCCTGCTTTGCTGTCTTCATCTCTTCGAAGAGTACACTTTTTGTAAGGTAACTGTTGCTTTATAGATTCATTTTCAAAAAAGTATCATAGAGACCAGAACCCTGAGATTTTAACCTCTTTCTCTGCTAGGCTGTTAATTCCTTTGCGGTGAGCTTACTGGTCCTACAAGCACAGAGTTCTCTCTCATACCCATGCTCGTCACCAGATACAAGAAAAAATTTCTTGATTATTATACTTCATAATCCTACATTGAGACTTGAATTTTTGTCAAGTTCCAGCCTTGAAAGTACCCAACAATCTTTGTTATAAACAAGAAATTAGTGTCTTATTCCCCTTACAAGCAAAGCACCATGTGTTTAACCACACACACGCACACGTGTTTTGCCTTCCTATATGCAAGACAGACACTCGTGATTTTAAAATTAAATTTCATTATTGTCTTCAAATTTAAAAAAAGTAATCTTGTTCCATCTCAGTAGTCTATCACATCTGGTTTCAACAGCCCTTCATATAGTCACACTCACCAAGGCTTTGAGCACACTACAAAGTAACGTGTCTCAGTAAGGGTAACACAACATCCACTAGATGAACAGAACAGCTGTGAGGCACTTCACAATAATTCACAGCAGCCCCGAACATTAGGATCTCTTTTACTGAAGGGGCAAATATTTCCCAGGACCCTGAGGTTATCCACCTGGGTAGCCAGCAGAGAAAAACTGGACAATTTAATGTCCCATGCACCTCCAGCAGTGAAGCACCACTCTACAGTGTGACAGTATTTATGGCCAAGGAAGAACTGTATGATTCATTGGAGGTTTTTGTTTAGAGTAGAGAGGATAGAAAAAGGTCTCTTAAGTTGCACTGTAACACCGGTTTTGTTTTTCCAGATGTAATTTTCACCAAAACTCACATATTTCCTTTTAAAATAAAAATAATGCATAGACTGTTAGGTTAAAAATGTGCCAAACTATTTTTAAAACCTGTCTTAATTTTAAAAATCATCCTGTAACTCTTAACTTACAGGACTTACAGGAGTTGTTCAATCAGAACTTGTTTCTTCTTTTACAATTTCTGTGGTAACCTTTTTAAGACTCATAAAAGGGTTGAAACTGGCCATCTGATTTTTTTTTCTTTAACAAGAATTAGCTATGTTTGGAAGCCCCTTTACCCCTTGAACTAAAACATATTCTGTAAGTAGTAGGACAGATGCACAGAAGGGATATTTGGATGTGATACAACATTCAAGTCAAAAATAATATCACTTAACTCAAAATGTTACACAAAATGAATCCTAGAGAAAGGGTCAAAGAAGTGTCCTGAGTTACAGCAGCTGAGAATTTGACCTGAGGATTAAAATGAGCTATAGGCTACTTTACTGGTGCCAAGCACCTCTGGTTCCCTGAAGTCACTGGAAACTGTGGATGCTCAGAAGCAATATAAAGTAAACCACTGTCTATGATTATTTTTCTGCAGGATGATTTGTATCATGAAATACTATACATTTCCTCAATGTGGCACCTTTCCAGCAGCTTTGTCTCTCAGTCTGCTCCTGATTTTATGCCTTTATACAAATACATGTTTCTCAATAGGAGCCAACATTTAAAAACAATAAAGGAATTCCCCTGCTTGAAGAAAGAGAGAAAACTCACATGATTACACTTGGGAATGATGGGTTTCACATGACTCTGACAACATACCATGCTGCTGACCATCTTGAGATCCTGTGCTGTGGCAAACTGAAAGAAATCCTCTGACTGCTGCTGACCTGTGCTTTTTGTTTCACACCATGAACCTCATCTTCTACAAGGCTGCAGTCAATTCAGGCACTTTATCAGCATCCATTTATTGCTGTCTCCCTAATGCCTCCTTAGTCTTATTACAATCTCTTCCCTCCCTTAAACTAATCTGACTAAATGTTATTTCTACGTACAGCTCCAAGCCCTGAACCACTTCATTTCCAACATGATTTTCCAAAAATCACTAACAGTCCTTCTCTAACACAATAACCAAAACAACATGTAATACTTGAATTCAGATGGGATCTGAGGCAACAGCATCAGCAGACTTTGTGTTCCAGATCTTCATATCACAGTAATTCCTTTCAGTGTGCACTTGGTTTTACCCTGTGCTGACTGCTTGGTTGGTTTTTTTAAATCTAATTACTTACTATTGTCCTAATGCCATATTTTTCTGGACTCTTTTTTCTAAACCTCACTCAAAACACATCACAAGTAAACAAGATAAAGGAGACAAATCTGTGATATCTATAGAATTAGTCAAAACAGAAGAGGTCAAATCATCTTGTCTTCTTCAGACTGACAAAAAATTTTTGGGGCCCAGTTGACGCTCTTTCTTCTGTTCACAAACCAGTATCATTCTTACTCTCATCACCATCGTTGCTTGCCAGAATACATACACCTACCCCTCAGACTGCTCCTGAATTCCTGCTCTCACCTCAGGGTTACCCCTCCTTCTCAGGTCTGCTAACACTTCAGAAAAGTGATGGGGTATTAAACAGGCAATTTATAGCAGTCTTTCCTATGTTCCATAATAGGCAAGCTGAAGGTGTATTTTAACAGTAAGTAAATAATAAAGCAGAGTTAAAATATTGCTTATGTCTGTACCAATACATATTTAAAGAAACACTGAACTTAAGCAATGATTACTTAATTTATGATTGGTACATACCATAACCTGGGCCAAAAAATAAGGCCACCCAGGAGCAGAGGCTGGTGAGGCATGCAGTGGTCTTTCTTCCCAGCAGGAACACTTGACATAAACATGTTAGTGCTCCACACACAGCATTTATTGTCAATCAAGTTACAGAGCTATTTAATGGTCTTTAACTTCAAAGAATTAAATGGGATAGGGCCAATTCGTCTCTGAGATCACCTCTCTCTCTGTACCACATCTGCTGTGCTCAAAGGGGGTCCCTTAGGCTGACAAAGCTCAGGTTTGAACTTGTCACACTCTAGGATGGTAAGATGTTTCCAATCATAGGTTAGTCATTATGGAACTTGCTTCAGAGATCAGATAGAGTGAACCTTCTTGCCATGACTTGGTTTATATTTGAGAAATTAAATAACTTAAAATCTCTCAAATATTGGTGGAAATATTGTGTTCACATACATAAAAACACTCTGAAGGGCCTAAAGAGGAATCTAATAATCTCTTAGAACAACCTATGTTCCAGTAGATGTAACTGGAAGAACTGTGTCTCTTAACTGCACAGTGGTTGAAGACAAAGGTTACCTTGAATAACTCATCTTCCTCTGCTGCAGCCAACATACTGCCCTTGACAAGAATCACAAACCACGGCTTTCAGGAGCAGAGATAGAGACTGTGGGGCAAAAATCCAGAATGCTTTCAACTCAGAAAAATGTAGGTCTGGGGCAAAATTTCAGCACAGCTATAGAGTGACACACGCAACTCCTTATGCTTAAGAAGGTCTAATGAAGTGGGTTGAATTACAAAGAGTGCAATTCAGTTTCTGATACAGACAAGTCCCTGACAGTTCCCTAAACAAAGATTTTTTTTAAAGCTGTTGATACAGACAACTGTAATGAGACAACCTAGAGTGGAGGAAAAAGGAAGGTTCTGTATTCAGAGGAAAAACTGAAACATTATGTTATTACCGACAGTGCAGTAATGGATGCCAAAGACAAGAGAGCAGTCACAAGGGAATAAGTTATCACTCTCAATACCCACCTCATTAGTAACTGAGAGAATTGACAGTGCAGAATCACAGTACTTCAGTGCATTGTTTTTCTGGCCAAGATCTTTATAGCACTGAGAAGAAAAAACATTTTGTTTCCAATCAGACCACTGTAGGAATACCAGAGCCTACAAATCATTATTTTTAAAAGAACTTGGTTACCTTTGCCAAATACACATAATTGCATTTGGAATATCCTGGATGCATTTCTTCTGCCTAGATAATAAAAAACAGGAAAGAAAATAGACTTAAAACTTGTGTGATGGGATTTATGTGGTCTGCTAACATTTTTAGTAATGCACTACACTTCCTCAAACATCAGACAGAATCATCCCTACTGTGTGTAATGCAATCTGTTTAGCAATTCAAAAAAAACATCAAGAAAACAAGAAAACCCCAAACTCAAACCCTAGACCAGGCACAATAGATGCTGACATTGAACACATAAAAATGTTCTGTACTCCTTGCTTTCCTCTCTCCCAAGTGCTCTGTAAAGACATCAGGTCATTCTGTACAAGATCTACTAGGCACATGCACTTTTTTGAATGACACTGCTCTCTCTAGATTATTAATAATTATTTCCTCGTCAAAGAAATTAGAAAGCAACCAACCATTCACACTTTGCATAACAAGTAACGAACTGGGTTAATCAACTTTACAATTATTTCTCTTCCACAGACCCGTATCATCTAGTTCTGGGTACACATTTCTTTTCACACTACCACCTTCTGAAAAGTTCAGGTTGTTAAAAAAGTTCAAGAATGTCTTCCTTTTAAAACACACCAAGGACATAGAAGCTTGCAAGATGAGTAAAAACCTTACCAACTATCTCCTAGCCAAGAAGCAGTTTTAATCAACAAACAGCTTCTGGAGAGAAAAATTACATCAGTGAAATTTATAGTAGCTGTAATCCTTGGACCAAAACAATGCTGCTTTCACCACAACCATGTAGAATCAAGCAATTGAAAAAGAAACCCAAACAGTTGTCTTTTAGACAGTAATTTAATTTTTGTTGCAGAAGATGACTTAAAACCACAGTCACTCTGCAGCCCACCACAAAATGCCCTGAAGCTAAAGTAAATGTTTCAAATTATTCCTACCACTTTTGGAATGTGACCTTAAAGATAAAATCTGTTAAACTGGGAAGATGGCAATGTATTGTATCGTCCAAAATTCAGGAAACCATTCCATCTTTAAATAGACTAAGAACAGAGAAAACAAGCACTGCTGAAAGTGACCAAAATATGCCTGTCCAATCCTTTGAGAAACTTTCTGAAAGTCATTGTAAGGATGGAAGTTTATGCTTTGAATTCAGTCAAGTGAAAAACTTGTACACTTTTCAGCTCCAGAAGTAGAACTGATTCCCATAGAAGACATTGAAAGATAGATTTATTTTATTCATGTGGTGTTTTCTCATAACTGTGTGTTCAAGTAGAATGCCTAGGAACATGGACCTGTATGACACAGCCTTCTTTTCTAATTCACTACAAAGGTAATTTCATCTCCACAAATAAGAAATGCTTCTACTGAAATTCAATAAAAAAAAAGCTTCAGATCAGAAAAAGAAAAGCATCACAATGTTTAAGTTTTCCTTGTCCATGTTAACCCTCCTACAGAAATGGGCAAATCATCAATTACCACTATGATTAATTTGTTTCAATGGCATATATAACTAATCTATATCCATCTCACATTATATTCAGTAACTATTAATCATGTCAAGTAATTAAAGAATCCTCAAAACAAAAGAAAGAAAAGAAAGGTGCTAGCCAGTCATCTCCAAACTAATTTTAAAACAGAAAAGAAAAAATATTTTATTAGAGAGCTTAGTGGTGTTTAGAAGAGCCCTGGATTTATAGCTACTGAACACGGTCTGTTCGACAGACTTCTTGATAAGAGTCACATACAGCAGCTGGTAAACAGCCACATAGGAAAACCACTGACTAGGACGTACCTTAAGGAAATTCTGCAGTGCTTCTTCTACTGTTGAAGTTGGTGGAGTCCCAAAGAGAGCAGTAGCTACCTTCTTTTCAATCCAAGACAACTGAGCTACCTGTAATAAAAAAATTAAATTAAAAAGTCAGATGTCTTCAGGGCTTCCTCTCAGTTTTACAGTAAATACTGTCTTGTGTACTGTACTACTTACATGATGTATTTTGCAAAAGAACCTGTAAAGGAATGCTTTATACTGCCAACTTGCCAGCTAAAAGCAGTCTTTTGGATTTTGGATTCTGTTAACAGGAAAATGTGCACGTACGACAAAATACCAAGATCCTTGATACAAGATTATTCCCATATAAAAAGCTTAAACTACATTTTAGGTTTCATAAGACCTTGCCTGTTTTTAAAACTGAAGGCTAGAAATAGTGCTTGAAACTTGTTAAGCTTTTCAAGAGAAAGCTTAGCATGACAGTCTATGTACTTGACAACTTTTCAACATTATGAAAAGCTGTTGCTACAGTAAAAATGTAAGTGCTTTTGGTGCTGGTATAACGAGTTCATTTATTACACAGAAGCTGGTGACAGCCACTGTTAAAAAAATAGGCTTCATTTTTTCCTCTTCAAATCTGACAAATAACGCTTGCCTAAGACCTCTTCTCATTTCAGCCAGATGGACGGCTGAGAAAGGACTTTAGGGAACTGTCATATTCCCACACAACGCACATGACTTCTTCCCTTACATATACACCTGACAGAAACTGCTCTGGTTACTGCCATAAGGTACTTGGCTACATCACCCCAATGTGGCAAAACACATCTCACATCTGTAACAAAGGGTGGAGTTGCTAGGAAATGCAATGTAAGAGCAGAGCCTGTTTAAATGGAGAAGTGAAGCCATTTTCCTTTGGACACCTCTACCACATCTGTAAAGAAAAATCAGGACTCTTTTCCTTTCCATAAGTATTTGAACCACTGCACTGATGGCTCCTGTCACAGAGTACAACTGAGTTGAAAAATGGGAAAAAACCAAGGTTCTGTATTTTCTAGCCTGATCTATGCAGAGGCAACACAGAGAAGAGATATACACAGGAAAAGAAAGAGAGCCTTTCATCAGAGACCTGGAGATGAAATACGAGTCACATATGGACATCTCTTCTCAGAAAGAGCTGCAACTCAAATAACAGAGTTCAGCCTTGAAGTCAAGTTGGTCCTACTGCTGTAAAAATTAAAATGGTTTTGGATAGTTTTAGATTATTCCTGCCTCATTCCCTGGCTTCCCAATATCTGCAGGGCTGTTGCTGCTCCCCCTACCTTCTCCACCTAAATCCAGCAATTATCCAGTAGATGTCAGTTAATAATTCTAAAATATAAGAATCCACCCACACAGAATTATCCACAGCCATCACTCAGAATGCTTCTCTTTTGAATAGACACCAAGCTCTATGTATTTCTTGTTGCAAACTGCCCTAAAAATACCATTGCAAGAAATACAGGTCAGCATGCAACAGGAGAATTCATAGGACCATGTTTTCTAATCTGGTCCCAATGTCTCTAGCTGCATAAGAGCAACACTGCTTGGAGAAACAATATTAAGAAAATAAAGCTTTTGCTTTCATTCTCTCTCACATGTCCCAACTTCAAGCTTCTTCTAAGGAAATAAAGTATTTTTTACAAAAGCTCTCCAGCAATCCTAGAGTTCTTACTCACTGAAGCAACAAGGTATTTACCTCTGCAGTGCTTTCACACTGAGTTACAAACTTCAGCATACTGCCTTAAAACTTCAAATTGTAGCTATGTATATAATTTCTTTCCACATTTCATTTCCCTCGCTGTTATATAGTTTCTAGGACATATTCTGCAAGAGTCATTAAAAGCATTTTTGCAAAAGTGCTGTTTTCTTCATGCTAATCTCCCGATGCAGTGTTCTTTCTTCTTTTGGAAAAGAAAGAGGCTTTCTATATTTCTAGGTCCATCACATCAACATAGAGGTAGCTTACAGAGTGAGGAAGAGAGAAGAAAAAAAATAAAGGGAATGGATATGCTTACACTGTTCTCTGCAAGACCACACAACACCCCGGAGATACACAGATACAATTACCATACTCATGTCTGCTGTTATGCAACAGTGAGGAAACAAAATTGCAGTTTTTCCATGTGGAGTTATAATTAACTATTGAAAACACAAGTTCTTCCTGGCAGTTGTTTTATTTTCTTGTGAGATTTAATCAGAACTGATTTACTGAGGTTTTAGTCTTTATTTTGTCTGGCATGGGTGCTGCTTTGCTCTATTCAAACTTTTAAAAAGCCCAAACATACATGCATTTGGCCATTTTTATTTTATAAATCTCACCAAGATAAAACAATGTTAAAAGTGAAATGCATGTAAGCACATTTCACAGAAAACCACTTGCACTGAAAAGAGGTTGTAGGGAGGTAGAGGTCACTCTCTTCTCCCAGGTAACAAGTGATGGGATCAGAGCAAAGGGCCTCAAGTTGCACCAGGGCAGGTTTAGATTGGGTATTAGGAAAAATCCTTCACTGAAAGGAAGTCAGGGATTGGAACAGGCTGCTCAGGGAAGTGGCATAATGGCTATCCCTGGATGTGTCCAAAGATGTGTGGATGTGGCTTTTGGGGCACAGTTTAATGGCAGTGTTTGGTTCTTAGAGGTCTTTTCCAACCTTCATGGTTCTATGATTCCGTGACAACAGTGAGTTTTCTTTCTTTCTGTGCACTCTCTCCACCATTACACTTTGCGACTATTTCAGAGATAGTCTGAGAGTTCTCTAATGTTTTGAGCAGTGAGACTGATATGCCAGTGGCTTGATGTATTCATCGCAGCTAACTCTAGCCATCCATAAATGAAGTGGCTAGTTTATGCAAATTGTTCAGCTTCCTTGCATGGTCAATACAGAGAGAGGCAATTCCATTAGGCAATTCCTATTCTCCTACATTAGCTTAGGATGAACGCTCCTCTTTTTCTCTTCTTTTTTTCCTTCAACTGCAAAAGGAGCGCAGACAATTATATTTTGTGGGTTACTGAAGACAGGTGAGGTGAATCCCATCAGAACAGCTTAACTGTACCCCACCTGAATCTGTCTGCACCCTGCTATACTGAGGTGGGAAAAACGGAAAAGAACCTGTTTTATGCAATACACAGAACTGTGGCCCAGAGCAATAATGATGAACGGGAAATTATACCCTTCCCCTCAGTGCACATAAGCACAGTCTTTAATTTGAAATAACTTTATTAGAGTAAATCTTACGCCACCTTCAGTGAAATGGAAACAATTCCTACTACACCAACTAACTTTATTAAGCATTCTCTGTGTGTGAGCAAGCACAGGGAACACAAACCCTGGTTGGCATGCTCTAGTGTAGCACAAATTTGACTTCTACAGTAAAGGTTACTCCAATAGTGCAAAGTATATCTGGAGGTCCATACAAAAGCAAGTATAAAGAGAGTGTAACTGTCATCAACTACAGTGGAACCGTGATTTCACTTTAATGCATGTTCCAAAAGTGGTAAAGGACAGCAGAAAGTAATAAGAAAAACAGCTACTGCAGCAAGTAATAGCTACAACAACAAAAAAAATTAAAGAATGAAGACTGCCTTTGCCCTACAGATGATTTCCAAATGTTGAGTGAGTTTTGGTTTTTTGGTCTCCTAAACCCTGATGTCAGTCCTGCCAGCAGCCTGAAAATTCACAGGAACACTGTGTTTCCACAGAATATCAGGTTTTAATGTATTGGGTCACTCATTGCTACCCAGCTGCCATACAAAGAGTTAGTCCCACTCAATCAAGAGTGAGAAAAAAGGACTGAGGGACCATCAGCCAACTCCTGAACTTCCTTAGGACTGGAGAGGAGTGGGCCATAATGATAGCCTGGCCTCTGCCAAGGAGAGGAGGCCACTCTTCAGTATCCCAAAGCAAACAGAGATGCTTGTCTCAACCAACCTCTCCTATAGATCTGCCAAAGAACAAGATGTCATCCACTTATTCTACCTAAATCTCCATCAGTACTAGAGATGGAAGAAAGGTACCCACAGAGTTAAACTGCAGCTGAACATGAAGGTCATATTTAGCTCTCTCCTATCAGGCCTCTTGTTCCTCTGAAGACCAACGCAGAAACACGGTTCTCCCCTAAATATTGGGAAAATGGATTTCCTAACATCCCTTTCTCTTCCTTAGCCTAAGATCATCAAAAATTATATATATTTATGATTTGAGAAGTACATATATACAGTGAAACACTGGCTGGGGTTTTGTCTTCTATTTGTTTTTTATGAGATGCAAACCCTGTCCAGTAACAGTTCTTTTCAAATTCAGGATGTTTGTACTGAGGAAACTAATCCACTTGGATTAAAAAGTCATCCAGGACTGACTTTCAGCCCTATAGGATATCCTCCTCCAATGCTTCCTTGCTAATAGCTCACTGAAGACATATTACACAATTACCTTCCATAAAGGAAAATCACTCCATTGATCCAGCTTCAGTAAAATATTAATGACACCTAATTAAATATCCCAGAGAGTTTCTTTTTCTTTTTCATTACAATATATTAATTTAAAATTGTATTAAATAATTTCGCAATGTTTTGACTTCTGGAAGAGATTAAGTAACAGGACACCAGTTTTAAAATACTGGCTTCCAAAACAAATATTCTCTTTCTTGCCAGCTGAAAAACCAGGACAGTCTGCACAGGCATTTAGGTATTTATCCAACTTGAACTGGGCTTTTCACTTTCCAGTAAGGGAAGCAGACTTACAGAGCATACAAAGGAACTGGATCTATTGTTCTCTGATGTAACCCGAACAGATACTGGGATACACCAGAGACAAATCCAACACATGGCATGTAACCTGCAAAAAGAAAATCCCGAGAGATCTCATTTTTAACACCCTACTAGCGTTTACCAGAGACTCTGATCCAGTTTCACAAGTATATGCTAACTGTTTTGTGCCTGTCCTGTAATGGCAAATAGACATAAGTCTTAGCTAGATAGTACTCTGTTTTATAAGCTATTTGAAACATTAAAACAGTAGAAACATACCCCACCAAAATTATAAAGATTTATCAGATAATTGTGCCCAAAACTCTATGGAAGTAAAACTAATTCCTATATGCACCATGTACCACAGATCCATTTACTTCTGTATACACAGCAGGTCTCACAGGCAAAATTTTACCCATCATGACATCTATGACATGACTGGTGAAAATCCTGCCTATCTGATTGTGATACCAGATGTAATTTTCTAACACTGCTGAGATGATTCTATGATCTTTCTCTTTTGTATAGCTCTACTGACTTTATAATGGTTAGAGAAATAAGAAACAGCAAAAATTGATTTTTAGACAAGGTGGCGCACAACTGTCACTGGCTCTGCATCACAGACAAACCCCAGCTGCTGTGAGGGCAGTGAAAATATAGCTCTTCTTTCCTGCTGGAAGGTGCTACAACACTGCTACAACAGCTTCACTTCTGGCCTAGCAAGAATAACTGACGAGTAAGAAACTTCGCAGTGCTGAATCACTGCTCTTTGCAAAGTACTGTGTTACACTGAGGAAGGTGAGAAATGGCAGTCAGAGCTAAATTCTGGCAAAATTCCACAAATCAAATAGTTTTTACCTGTACAGTGTGTAGTCTCCGGATATAGATTTCAGCCTTCAAAAAATCTCCATTTCCCTCCACTATACATTTTACCTAAAAGTCTTTTCAACCGATTTTCATTTGTGAAAATGAACTGTAACCCCGAGTTACACCTGAAGCATCCCCTTTTACAATCCCTTATGTAATTCCTAATTTTTTGAGTTTGTCATCCCAAAAAAAAGTGCTAGATGATAGTAATAAGATCCTCTAACATGAAATAAGGAGTGAATGGGAAATATCTGACTGTATTAGGAAGACTTAAATACATTTCACAGAAGTGTTACCAAAGCCTATAAAGTATCAAACACTAGTTATCTTTTTTAACTACACTGCTTCAGTAAAACAGTATGTGATGAAAATTAGACAAAAATACCCTTGGAAGCAATACTTGAGAAAGAACAAATATTGGGCCAATCCTAACCTGACCCTAAAGTCAGGTAGGCTAAATGTAAAAACTAACCTTCTTGCCTCAGTCATCCCTTTTTCTTCTTTAATTCTCTCACATCAGACAACACAACCTTCCCAGCCTCAAGCACAGTGCGACTGAACATTAAAAACAGAGGGTCTAAGAGGAACATTTATCACTCCAGCTACAGGTACCTGTATAGAGGAGCGATGAATCAATTTTTCAAGCGCTCTATCATAATCTATACCCTGACAAAGTATTTGGAACCAATGCCACAGCCAACAGTCTTTTTTTGGGATAATTACCACAGCATGAAACACCACAGTCTGCAGAATAGGACCAAGGAATTTGGCACATTTTCCACAAGCTCCTACGACTACCTATAACATACACATGGCCCAAACCTCTATTAGTGGATCAGCTCAGAAACCTACTCATATAGTCTGGTAAAACTAATGAGAATATCACTAACCTCACTGGGCCATGATTAAGATTCAGCTTCTATAGTAGTGCCTCAAAACTAATGTTTTCAAATGACCTCATTCTGCCACTGCAAGTGTGCAAAGACAGTAAGATTTTAAGAGCTGACGGCCCCAGAAACCAAAACAAAATGTTATTCAGTCCTATACTTGCATTTATTTGTACTACAAAAATCTCTTCTGTGTGTTTCAGGTTGCTATTTTGTAATGGCAGTCACAGAAAACAAGAATTTTAAAAAAGAAGAAAAAGCGAAATCTGAAATCAGTCCTTAAATATTTCAGTGGCTACATCTGTTTAGGTAGATTATTTCACTTAATGAAATGCAGGTCAGGTCATTACCTAAAGCAAATGCTAATATATAGTTTTAATGTTTAGTAAGGAAGCCCTGCATAGATGTTGCAAGTGTGGAACATGAATTTGTAATGATACAGTACAACAAACCACACCTATTACTCAGCCAGGAAGTAGTGATTATCATGACAATGGAACAGGAGTAACAAAAAGTCCAGTGAGAACAAAGTGAAGTATACTGAAATTATATGTCTCCAAAAAGCAGCAGTTCGCATGAGAAATAACCCATGAAAAACATCTGGGAGCGTTTGACATAAATGGAAGCTGCAGTTCAGATGTTGGACACAGCATAGTACAAAAGCACTAAACAATCACTGGTAAGACAGATGCTCCTGAGAGGCAAGACAGCAAGCATACTATAGTACCATCTTCACCAACTTATTTTTGCATAGGTAATGCTGATATTCAAGAATACAAAAAGAAAAATGCCAAGTTCTTTGAAAAAGTTGGTGTCATTCCTTACTCAAATCAAAGGAGAAGAAATATAGTTGCTGAAAGCTCTTTTAAAGTTAAATATATAATCTGAAAAAAACTGCTGAAAGATTACTTTGCATTAAGTCCTGTTGCAGATAAAGACAAAGTCTGCAACGTATCACAACAACTCCTTCTTTACAGTTTGCAGGCACTTTGTATTGACTAGCATTGGAAGTATCCACAAAAAAAAGGCAGGACTGGCATTCACTGTGCTTAGCAGTTATTATTCTGAAAAGTCTTACAGTCATCTTTTACAGCATGGATTATGGAAGAACAATTTCTTCTGACCAAGGATTCCTCACAGCACCAGAAATGAAGCAGTAATGATAGCCAACTGATCTCTCAAAGATGTGGGCTAAGAATAAGACAACTCTCATAGTAAAGCACAAGCATAATTTTTCTAAAAAACTGATTAACAGCTAAACTTGTAAACCAATTATTTTATTTTTTCTTATATGAATACTTATCATCATGTAATCCATTATAATATAATATAATCTTTATAATATATAAATAAAAATATAACTAAAGTAATCTTTAAAATCACCTGTTGTACTGGCATGACACAAATTACATCTCTTGCAAAACTCTTTGGTGAATTATGGATTTTTATGCCTGACTCTTTCTTGTGACATTCTCTTGGAATTTACCAAGCCAGTATGGTAGCCTTGCTGCCACAGACCTAATCCTACAGCATCTAAGTGCCTTGCACTTAAGTTATGGATGGAGAATACAGTAACTAAAAGGCTATGTTAGCAGCCCAAGGTTACCCCAAAGGTTTGTAGCAGAACAAAGAACTGAAATCAAGAGACTGCCCTTCCTCCCTTCCAAACATCAGTTACTTTTCATTCATGCATTCAGGTAAAAAACTTGAATGCAACAACAAGGGACATACAAGCACAGCTTACCTATCTATAGTACAGGATAAGTGCTGATAGCAGCACACTTCTGGTAGTTGATTCGGGAAATGTAAATGTCTGCTTCATTTAGCTCAAAACACCTACTTAAATAAACACTTACTTTGTCTTAAGTCCCAATATTTAATCACAAATGCATCATCATTTTTCAGTATACTCAGTTCATATATTAGATAAATAAAACACAACTTACTGAATAACACCATCTTCCATTGAGGTAATATAAAAAGGGATCTTGAGGCTTAAGTTCAATCGCCTTGTCTAGATGCTCCTATTGGAAAGAAAATTAGTATCCCTTTAGATGTTTGTTTGACAATTGTGTTTACTTTCTAAGTAGTTTGCTGCAAGTCAGAAACAAATTCAGTAATTCTCTTCTGCTGCAATTCTTTTCTAACAACCTAAAAATATATTAACTAGCAAACCCCTTCCTCATGGAGGGAAACCACAAACGAAATTATTTAGTAAAGTTGCACACAATGCAACAAGGTATGCCATATTTAGAACATGACTAAGCAACTCTAAAGTTCAAATAACTCAAGAACTTTTGTCTTAAGAAAAGCAACAACTTCAATTAAATTAACTTCATTTACAGTTAGTATTAGAAAAATCACAGACCAAATAAGTGAGGAACCAATTATTCTCTTTGATAGATCTTGTATGTCAGCACACATCACTGAAGCATAGTCTCTTCCACCTTAGAACGTGACTGCTCCAATGAAATGGTACTTGACACAACCCACTGTTACTATAATGTGAAATTCAAAAAATAAAATGGTTCTGTTCATAGTGAAACTATAAAACCTAGGAAGTATCTAATGAGGTCCTTCTTCCAAAATAATTTTTATTACAGGTCATGAGTCTCTTTATTTCCCTCTTTAATTTACTAAAGAAAGCTCTTATTGCTCAACCTAAGTTTGAAGAAAAAATAAGGATGTCATTTCACCCCTACCATTTGCCTCTCAAAATAAATTTCACTTGAATCTTTCTTTTTCATCCCCCAGATATCTTTCCAATTCAGCCAGTCACAAAAATATTTGAGTTATACAGATCTAAGAGACTGTTACGCTATCATTTTGTCCACAAACTATTGAGATAGGAGCTACGTTTTCATACTACTATTTTCCCAAATCCTTAACATTTCCACACAATTCAACAGATTTCAGTATTTACTAGTGAGGAGGAAAATCTCCCTGAAAAGGCTACTGCTCATACCAGGAACTCTTAAAACTCAGCTGCAGTACTTATGTTATTTGTCATTATCCCTTCGTTCCCAGCTTGTCCCTGTGCTTGGGGCTCAGTTCACTTGGCACAGCTCAGATGTAATTTTTGCTCTCTCACAGGAAAGCTCTGCCACACTCCAAGTCCTAACACGGACATGATGTGACAGGAACCCAGACCAGGCATTCCCCAGGAACTGGAACATTGCTGCCTCTCACTGACACCCAGAAAGGGGGGACACCAGCTTGGAAGGCAAGGGATGGATGGAAAGTGTCTAAGCAATGCTGAGGACAAGGACGGGGAGAGTAGCACATGTAACACAAGTAACTAAATCTAAAAAACACAATTACCTTTGAAAGGACAGTGTTAAAAAATATATTACTTAAGGGTGACATGAAGGATGATTGCAGAACTGTGTTAGTTGATCACTTACTATTTCATATGTTTTGATTTTCTAAACAGAATTTTTATTCCCTTTTCCTCCCCCCTTTGATTACAAAATAAACCAGAAATCTTAATGCTGTTCCCAGAATCCTAGCTCAGTTCTTATATTGTGTAAGCATATAATCTATTTGCATATATAAAAATAACTTTTTTGCTTTAACTTCAGCACCAAAATAGACCTGTGAGGCTGAATTACTGTGTTGGAAAAGTCTGTCTTTGACACTATATAAGGAAATAACTTGAAGGAATAGCTTTAAAAAAAAAAAAAAACAACCCCAAATCCTACAAAAACATACCTTAAAGAGATAACCATTCCTGATTTTGTTTTGTACACTTTCAAACTGAGACATATAGCCACACATAATTGCAAACCTGAGAGGGGAAAAGAAAAACACACACACATACTTTTTGTGATTTAAATAAACCTTTGAATTAAATTACAAAATATTTCAATACCTAATTCACAGATTAACACCTGGGGTTGTTTTCCATCTCGATACTGGATGGAAGTTTGGCATAAGCTATACATATTCAGGAGCAGACGAAAACACAGATCAAAACAAAATAATAACGGAAACAAGAAGTTTAAATGACACTATCTGGGCTGTCAGTGAAGTGAAAAACCAGAGATTTCTCCTCTCATATTTCTACCATATAGTTCAGAGTATGACACTTCCAGACTGGCTCTACCACTGTCAGCAGTTTGACACATTGTGCTCTGCACTGTACTGCACTGGGAACATGAACACCATCAGCTGCAGAACCTCACCTGGGAAGGCAAATACTGGGGGTGTGCTCAGTAGGAAGCTGCACACACAAAATGTTCACAGCTGTCTTCTACCCTTTTCAAGCACCTTGGTGCATTCCTGCACTTCTGGCATTCTTCTAATATCTTCAAAATTACCTAAAAACATACACACATGTTCTGCTCTAAGAGGATCACTACTGCTATCACTAGGTCATTATTATTTCTATTATTATTACTATGATTATCGTAAATTTGGGAGACTGATAAAAGAAATGTGAGATAATTTCTATATAATATTTGTATTGTTAAGTAGGTATAACCGAAAATATTTTCAGAGGTCCCCATCTATAAAGATTCAGATCTCCTAAGCAACACTACTGTTTTATTGACACTCCGTCTAAATTTCTATTGCTTTCTTCCTATTACTTTAACAATTACAGAACCTCTATGCACAAGGAATCTCTTGCACAGACATCAATTGTACTTTCCTTGGATCTATTTTCATTGGTATTAAGACAACTTTGTATTTCTGTATAAAACTAACAGAACCATCAAAGAAATAGTTAAACAGTCAAAACTCATGTACATTATTTTTCTATTTTTTCAGAATTTTGCTTTTTTACTAAATATTTTACAATGCAATACCAAATCAAAGGAAAAAATAATCTTAGAAGAGGGAAAGCCAAAGACCAGAGGAAAATATGAGTTATGCAAGAAGCTTATTGAGTTAATTATGGTAACAGAACCACAATCTGTATGGCACACACAGGTTTTAAGCATTACTAAACATCAGCTTTCTTGAATTTCTTTATATAATGTAATTATTCAAGCTCCAGTGAATCCTCATTAAAACATCAATTAAAGAAATTATTTTATTGCTTACAGTTATACCTAATGGTTTTAAGTTAGAAACACTCATGCTAAAGGTCATTGCATTTTTTGGTCAGCAAGTGTTCCCAGGTAAGGAACGGAGTCAGCATAACAACAGCAGCTGAATTTGTAAGAGCTTCAGACAGACTGTCAAACACTGTTGAGCAGGATGTATGTTGTGACCAATGTGCACTGGACAAAATCCAGCTAATGGCAGCTCTA